>NW_026594462.1:2950904-2951253 GCF_907164565.1 Psammomys obesus
TTCCTTCCTTCCTTCCTTCCTTCCTTCCTTCCTTCCTTCCTTCCTTCCTTCCTTTCTTTTTTTTTTGTGGGTTGCTTGCCATCACAGAGCAGAATGTCAGAAAACTGAATTTAAAGACCCCATTGTCTTTTATTAGTGCTCTAGGAATCTGAGCTGTACAGAGGAGGTGGCTCTTCTAGCAGAATGGCCAAGGGAAGCAGAAACAAGAGACAAAAGCAGACCCGTTATGTCAGAGTATTTCAGGGCTAGTGAGATAGCTCAGCAGGTAAAGGTACTTGCCACCATGCCTGACTGTCTGAACACACACACACACACACACACACACACACACACACACACACACACACAC
>NW_026594462.1:2951263-2957247 GCF_907164565.1 Psammomys obesus
CACACACACACACACACACACACACACACACACACACACACACACACTCTTTCTCCCTCTCTCTCATGCACATGCACACACACTACACAAATTAAAAAAAAAAACAAATAGTAAACTCGAAATTACTTTATGAACAAAATTAAAGAAAAGACTGGATGCCAGGTGCAATGGCACACACCTGTAATCCCAGCAAGTGGGAGGCAGAGGCAGGTGGATCTCTGAGTTGGAGGCCAGCCTGGTCTACAAAGCAAGTCCGGGACAGACAAGGCTACACAGAGAAACCATGTCTGGAAAAACAAACAGGCTGGACTTTCTTGCCAGTAGCTTAGACTTCCTGGGGTGGGAGGTCTGGTTCTTTTCGACAAGAGGTCTCAGGTAACACAGGGTGGTTGCGAGGAATCAAACCCAGGGCTTCATGCATGCCAGGCAAGTATTTTATCGATAGCCCCTGGGGATCTATACAGCATTGCTTTCTGTAAGCATTCCTTTAAAAGACAAGCAAACAAGCCAGCAGCCGCTGGTCCACCTTGAGGGTTGATACTTGTGTGTGTGGCTTCTCACACCAGTGTCCCTCCTTGTTTAGAAGATGCTGGGTCTAAGAGCAGGATATGAGTCTCAGCAAAGGCCTCCAGGACATTTTAAAATTAACATCAGCAAGAGTGAGTGTTAGGCACCTTTTGTACGCTTACAACACAGTAGGAGCTAAATATATGTTTGTTGAATTGTGATGGAACTTTATTTACATTCTTGGTCTGGAATGAATGACTAAATGAGGTACATTTGGAAGGCAGGGCTTTTTAAAAAATTTTATTTTATTATTTATTTTTTTATTTTTGCCCAGGGAGTTGGTCTGTGTATTATTTAGAGCCTGAATTTCACGCTGATGAGATCTTTTTCTAGTTTTTGGCTCCATTACTGATAATTTAATCATGCTTAATTATAACATACTGCATATTCCTGTTTTTATTGTGTGGAGTTGAAGTACCATATCTGAATATTACTGTTGATTTCTGTGCTGTTTCTGGAAAAGTTGTCGCTGATTGGTGTGTATGAAGTGTAAGCAATGCTCTTCCCTTTCTGTCTAAAGTCAAGTCACATATAAAAAATTCTCCCAAGTATTCTGTAACATGGCCCTTGGACTCTATAAGAAAAATTGTAGGGAAAGATTATACTCGAAGAGATAGAATCTGGAAATAGCTTTGGTGGTGGCAACTTGTACAAATTCAGGGTCATTCAGAAAAGTGGTTCTGTATTTTGGAGATCTATTTAAGCTGGTTAGGGCTTTGAGTAGATAAGGTATAAGGAAAAACTTTCGTCAGTCTAATGACAACTTCTAGAAATTTTGCTGGGAGCACAAGACTAAAAATGTGTTTCATTAGAAGACTGCCATCCCCCAGGCTGAATTTCAGCTACCCCGACCCGACTGAACTCATTAACCCATTTCTTATGTGTATTTTAGTTCTCTAAGTAAAAAAAAAAAAAAAATGTGAGCTTGGTGAATCATTGCCCAACTTCCTTGTAACAGCTCTGTTTGTAGCGTTACTGAAGTTTTCAGCGGTTAATCTTCTTCTATGTGTTTTGTGATCCTATCTGATTTAGGTTTGGATTTGAAAGACCACAGTAGCATTCACACAGCTTAAAATGCTCAATTCAGATTTCTGGGCCAAGCTGCTGGGGACCTCCCACCACTGTTACCCCCATCTTCCGTCTTCCGTCGTCGGGTTTAGTTACCAAGACAATGTAGAACTCTGAGGCTGGGCTGGTCCAGTTTGGAAAAAGAACAAAAGGACAAGTGACGCGATGCCTTCGCTTCCAGCTTGTTCTAAACTTTCGTTTTCCAGCAGGGTTAAAGGTTAAAAGTGCTCTTGGCTTTTTTGTTTGTTTGTTTGTTTGTTTTGTTTGTTTGTTTTTTCCTCTCTGGTTAGCCCTTCTTGATCATTTTGCAGTTCCAACCTGTGGCAGATGACTTAGCAGAGATGCTCAGAGAGGGGCTGCAAAGAGGAACCCACCATTTCCAGAGGTCCCTTGTCCCAGTCAAAACTTCTTTGTTCCTAGGACTTTATCATTAATTTTCTTTCTTTCTTTCTTTCTTTCTTTCTTTTTTTTTTTGTGGTAGATGGGTTTTGAAAATTTACCTTTTCAGTCAGGCATGGTTATTCATGAGTATTATCATAGCAACTCTAGAGGCTGAGGCCAGAGGATCGCTATGAGTTTGATGTCAGCCTGGGTTACATAGTTGAGTTCCAAAAGGCCGGCCTTGGTATAGAGTGAGATAGTGTCTGGGTAAAAAATAGCTAACAAAAAAATTAGTTTTTAGACTGGTAGCATATACGCTTGGTATCAAATATACGGGCAGACAGCGACGGGTGGTTAATGAAGACCAGGCTCTCTGCTGGCCCATTTTCTAGATGGCTCTTCCTCCTTCCATCACCTTTCCGAGGCGGTCTGTGTATACGTACACCCGAGATCTTTTTGTGTTTCTGCCCATGTGGCAGCCTATAGTTCTTCAGCTTGCTTTCCCCCTCTGCTTCCACCTAACGCTCCTCTTCCACTTACTCTGATTTCTTACTCTTTCATATCAGCACGTGGAGCTTTGAAGGTACCTGACCTCCTTTCTGTTTTTTTCTATTCTTTCCGGAACAGCCACAGCCTTTCTGCACACACTAACCTGCTGCTGTTTGGGGGTGAGAGGCCTGGGGCAGGGTCTCTGATCACCTGGCGCAGGAATGTGGAGTCCCAGATGGTCCTTCGTGTGAAAGCTGTGAGAGGAGAGACTTGTTTTTACTGTTCCCCTCAGACAGATGAGAGAAGTGGGACCTGGATTCTAACATCCCTGTGTATGAGAGGGGAAATGGCTCGGCCTGTAGCTAGCCTACTGACCACGGCACTGGCCTGGAAGTCTTGATTATCTACATCCATGGAAATGATACTCTTTACAATTATTATTTGATGACGTGAATCATTCTCTGAGGCACTATAGTTCCAGGTGGATGGATGGAGTAGAAGGAGAAGAATCTTTGTTTCAAAACAAACCAACCAACAAACCAGCCAAAATCCGTTGACTATATTGTTGTCAGAGGACACATCAGATATTAAACTGATAAGAACACATGCTACTCTTGATTTGAGCCAAAAGCTGAGAACATTTAGAAACTAGCTTCTCACAGGCCCACTCAGCTGTGTGATTTCAGTATCTTTGATGCTGTTGAGGTTGGGTTGGCTTTAGGTTGTAAAGGAGGATCTTGTAAGAGTCAGGACCACAAACTAAAAACCTTCATTTTCGTTTCTACTTTTCAGTGGACTTGGCTTAAAGGTCATAGCCATAATATTTTTACAGTGTTATTCCTTCTCCAGATGAAAGGGGCTCATTGTGGTGTGTGTTGGCCAGAGTGGACTGGCCTTTCCGATTCTAGAATCCTCTCCCTATTAGAATAAAGGCAGAGCGTGCGAGGAATTTCCATTATACTCTGGGGAAGAGTTCACTAGCTGTTGTCTGTTGCCTGTTAGGGGTGAGACTTTTAACCTCTCTCTCCATGTGAAAGGAACACTGGCCTTGTCTTCCAACAATGGTTGTCAACTTACCTACCGGTTATTTAACAAAAGGGAAGCTAACCGATATGGGTAAATTGTGTAAGGGAAATCAAATTTAAATTTTTTTTCTCAAAAAAAATTTTTTTATTGTGTGGAGCATGGGAGTAGTGGACTTCCCAAAGGTTGTAGAAGCCAATGTTACCTGCTCTCCCTTCTGCCTTGTAAACGCTTTTGCAGTCTTTCTTTAAATTTTGACAGAGCCTCATGCATCCTAAGCTGGCCTCAAACTCCCTATGTATGGGGAAGATAGCCTTGACCTTCTGATCTCCCTGTTTCCACCTCTGCTGTTCCAAGATTACAGGCATGCAACACCATGCTTGCCTTATTCGGTGCTGGGGCTCAAACTCAGAGCCTTTTCTGCGGTTGGCAGGCAGTCTTCCAGCCAACCAAGCTACACGTCTAATCCGTATTTTCAGTTTTATGCTTAATTTTCCACTTTACAGAACTTAATTTTCTGTATTTCTCATGTTTCCAAGTAAACATTTAGAGTGTCTTTGGAGATGGCTTTGTCTGACTGCCGGCTTTTGTTGTCTTAGTTTATAAGATAATGAGGTTGTAAATGAAAAACAGCCATTTCATTAAGATACAAGGTGGGGCTCTGACTCATGCTAGTGAATAATGAATTATGATTGTGTGTCTTAGTTAGCTGAAATTGCAGAGAAAATTTGAAGGGAATCAGTGGGTTATAAAGCAATTTAGAAATAACTCACTCATGGCTTTATCAGAGTTGTAAAGCCATATTTTGTGTACTTGGCAACCTTCAAACCCCCTTAGAGTAATGTGTGTCTAGGTTTGGTTCCATATGGTAGTTTCTAGAAGAATGGGAGGTGTTAGAAAGGAGCAAGGAAAATGGCTCTAAGAAAACCAGGCTGGCCAAAGACTGCTAAACTGAAGGAAGTGAAGGAAGAAGACAGGCTGACTAAGAAGAATGCAAAGCTACATGATCATGGAATAGCTATCGTAAGAAAGACCTCAGGAAGGCCAGGATCAGGGGGACCTCAGCGTGCTATTTAGGAAAGTGGGTAGGGTGGGGTATCAGTGGGGGAGGTTGGGGTTTCAGTAGGGCAGGGTGGGGTATCATTAGTGGGGCAGGGTGAGGTATCAGCAGGGCAGGGTGGGGTATTAGTGAGGCTCACACCAGGAAGTGCGCTGGCCTAGATAAAGGATAGCCTAGATAAGTGGAGGGAAGCTGAGAAGCAAGGTTCCCTGAGGAGAGACTTACAGAACACCATGCATTTTACACAGACCATCTAGAACATTCTATAGAATACTAGTTCATTTATAAGCTACCCCCCCTTCATTACAGTTCTGAAGAGTACAGTGTGGGATCAGGGTGGGGCTAGTAACCTTACCGTGGAGGAGCCTGGTAGGCATCATCTTAGTCAGGGCTTACATTTGGAATGGTGGCTGTGCCCACAGCCGGTCACCCTGAGCGTGTCCAAGTGGCACTTAGTGCTCTGACCTTTTTTGCAGAAACCCCTAACCCTGAAATCCTGTGTGATTATGGAGGAAGTATCTGACAGTGACTAAGTTTGAGTTTCTGGCTTTGTTTTCTGTTTTGAGAGAGAGTCTTGTGTAGCTCAGGCTGACCTCAGGCTGATACAGCTGGGGGCTGTTTTCAGCTGCAGATCCTCCTGTCTCCACCTGCTAAGCGCTGGGATTACAGGGGTGCACAGTCATGCCCGGATGAGAGTTTCTACAAAGATATTCCAAAGCCTTCAGGGGCAAACAATAACATAGTCTATATTTCAAAGTGGGAGGGGGTTTTTGACGTTCCTACCGCAAGGATGATGTGAGGTGACAGACATGCTAATTACTCAAACTTGATTGTTACACATTATGTTACCTAGATTGAAACATCCTGCTGTATACTATGCCTGTGTATATATACTTATTGTCTGTAAGTTCAGACTAAAACCTAAGAACACTGTTTACCCAGGGTTAATTCTGTGGCTTTTTAAATGGTGTGGTTTTAGGGGAGGTGGATGAACCAGGCAGTAATGTAGTGTGTTAAAGTTAACACACAGGGCGGTGTGTAGTGTATATGCGATAAACTTAACACACAGGTGGAGAAAATTGTCACTGTCACCCAAACCGAGGAAAATCTGAGATACCGTCGAGGAGCCTAAAATGACAAGAAGCTACAATGTGCTGTTCTGGAATCCTTAAGCAGAGAAGAAAAGCCAGGAAAACTAGGAATCTGAATAAAGTATAAATTTTAGTTACTAATGCAAAAGGTTCATGATACAACAATTTAAGGAGCTTAAAGGGATTTCTCTCTTTTTTGTTCTTTTTGTAAAAGTTATTTGGTGTTTTTTTTTCCTTAAATCAATCAATCAATCTATCATCTATCTATCTATCTATCTATCTATCTATCTATCTATCTATCTATC
>NW_026594462.1:2957257-2973126 GCF_907164565.1 Psammomys obesus
ATCTATCTATCTATCTATCTATCTATCTATCTATCTATCTATCTATCTATCTACCATATACCAATCTATCTTTCTATCATCTATCTATGATCTCTTATGCTTGTTATTTATTATTTGTCTGTCCATCTCCCTTCCTCTTTACTTATTTTTGGTTTTACTTTTCAATTGTAGAGTGGGGCAACTTTATTTCATAAAGTTGCATAAGTATTCTAATGATTTGGCAAAAGGATTTTGATGTTTTGGGCAGAGCGCTTTAATCATGCAGAAACAAAAACAAAAACATGGACGGGTCACTTTAGCCACTAGTCTTGTAAGGCAGGACCCACAAGAGTGTGTTTGTCTGCTTGCCATTGCTGCTGAGACTTTCAACATATAAAACAAGTTTGTTACGGATCTTGCCTTCGGAAGAGTCAGGTTCTCTGGCCATGTTGCTTTGGGGGTGTAGTGTCATAGTGTATGTTAGTATTTATTTTAAAATAATGCAAAGCACACAATGGGTATTATGTAACAGAGATTTATTGGGTAGAGGTGGAGAAATAAAGAGGAAAAGGAGAGAGAGAGAGAGATGGTGGAAGACCCTCAGGA
This sequence comes from Psammomys obesus, assembly GCF_907164565.1. Lineage (NCBI taxonomy): Eukaryota > Metazoa > Chordata > Mammalia > Rodentia > Muridae > Psammomys > Psammomys obesus. The sequence goes on from NW_026594462.1 coordinate 2,957,843, forward strand.
AAGAAAGCAAGGCGAAGAGAGCAAGAGAGTGAGAGAGGAAGGTAAAAGAGAGGCCAAGTGGCTGATTGGTCCTTTTATAGCTTGTGCATGCACAGCTGAACCTCGATGGCAACACACCTGGTGGGTGACACATGATGACATCATAGATTACTAGGCAACTCAGAAGCAGGCTGACTATACGCTAACAGTACATCATACTGGGTGTGTGGCAGAGGAGTTTCTGCTTCGTGGTGGCCTGAAGCAAAGTCAGGCAGGAAGGGCCCGGGGTCTCCATATTCCCTTCAAGGGTGTAATCCCCAATGACCTAACTTACTTCCTCTGGGCCCCACCTCTAAAGACTCAACCATCTTCCCATAATGCCATAGGCCATGGACCAGGTCTTTAACATATGGGCCCTTGGGACACATTTAAGATGAAAACTATAGAAGATAAAATACTAGGAAGAGAGCTAATTAATTAGCATCAGGTGGATGTATGTGTGTGTGTGTGTGTGTGTGTGTGTGTGTGTGTGTAAGAATGGAGGAATTCAGTGGTTGAGACCTTGCCTGGGTGACTCCGTTTTTTTATTTTTAACCTGTCCTGTTTGGATCCAATGCAGGAGCTAATAGAGAACAGTGATCCCTGTAATTTTATCTAATTGTAACAAAGTGTCAAAATGGTCCATTGACTGTGGTGAGTACACTCAGCTGGTGGAAGGTGTTGAAAGGTGGGTATGGGAACTCGACCACTGCGATACATTTCTTGTTATTCTGAGACTCTTGCATGCAGCCTACACTGATGCCTTTTAACTGTAACCTAGGATTCTTAGTTTTAGTCCACTGATGAACATCATATTTACCATATCGGTGAAAATGGAATTAGGACCAGTATTTTGGGGAGGAGAACCTTCCCTTTCTCCTCTGCTCTCCTTTCCCGCCTTCCCCTTCCTGCTTTCTTCTCTTCCCTTTTATTTCCTTCCTTCCTTCTTCCTCCCATCCACCTCTATTTCTCTTCCCCTTCTTCCTTTCCTATTTTTCCTTGTGCTGGGGATCAAGCTCAGGGCACACACTGGGCAATGCTATTTAACTGAGCTATATTTCTAGCCTCTGCGGGATTTTCCAGTTAAAAGATCGCATCGATATGTAATTGTGCTTAGTTTTACTTTCGTCTTACAGTTGACTTTATTAAAATCTTTGCATATATCTTAAGTCATTTCTGTGACGATGAAAGGACTTCAGCTCATCTTACATTTTTAGGCTCCTGATTGGGTAAGCTTCAGGAGTGAACGGTTGTTAAACAAGAAAAATACTTCTCTTTCCTTAACCCTTAACAACAGAGACCCACCCAGACAACCCTTCATGCATTTGCTGTAGCTCATGAGCTTCTCCGTAAGTTTTGACCTTGGAAATGATCTTAGAATGTTGTCCCCACCCCTTCTCCATTCAGTCTATCCTTATTACAGAGCCCTTTAAGTGCATGTTGTTGAAACCACAGGAGTCTGGTGCCGTAATCTACGTGTAAGGATCTGCAGACCTGGCTGTAAGTCTTTAACAAATGCTACGTGCAGAATCCTGGATTTGAGTGTCACTTTCTTTGGTGTCCTGAGACCTTCCGTGAATTCCCTTGGAGTGCAGGTGCCTGTAGAGATCAGAGACGTCAGGTTCTCCATGGGCTGGAGTAACAGGTAGCCAGGAGCTACTGATAAGCATGCAGGAACCAAACTCAGATCCTCTGCAAGGGTGGTGTGCTCTTCACTGCTGAACCACCTCTCAGCTTCTGGCAGAGGTTGTTGCCGTCCATGGAGACACATTTTTTTTTAATCAAGAGGTTTTGAGTGGCAAGCTGGAAGAATGAAAGCAGACAAAGCTTCAGAGCCAGGCTGTGTGATGAGCTTTCGGGCTTCCTGTTGAGGTCTGCCTGTGACCTCACCTTGCTTAGTGATGGCACTTATAAGAAGAATTGGTTTGTGGAGATTTCATTCTAGGGCCTAGAGCTGATATTTATTAGTGCAAGCCAGTTAAACTTTCGGGGCCTGATCTCTCATCTGAGCATATGACACGTACACGAAGGACTGGCTGTAAACTCAGATGGTGCAGCTGACTCTTGGGTAAGCTTTAGCTTAAGAAACTGTTTAGTGAGCACGTATTATCTGCCCCCTGGTTTTGAAACTCAGAGAAAAAGTCTTCCTTGTTAGAACACTTAGGCAAAGAGTTATCTTTCAAGAGTTACGTTAGGGTTATTTTGGTGCTTCTGGGGTCAGAACCCAGGGCTTTGTGCATGCTGGGTTCGACCACTGAGCTTCTCCTGTGACCCCAGGTACTTGCTTTTCAGTGGTCTAAGCTGGACAACTCTTTTGCACCATCTCAGATTCCAGCCTGTCCTTGGAGCTTCCTTAATGAGTGTCTGGGATACAGGGGCAGGGAGACAGTGAGAGAGGTGTTTGGATGTTTCTAGAAGAAAAAGAAAACTCAACTTAGGGTTAATTTCTGGATAAAGGGACTTACAGTCCTTTAAAAACGGGAAAAAATGGGGCAGGAGAAGGAATAGGGAAAGGTATGTGAATGACAGATTGGGTGGGGGGAAAAGGTTTTGATTGTTCTGATACTGGAGAATGGAATTCTGATCAGAATTCAAGGAAGTTTGATGTATGTAGGAAGTGCCAAAACTTCTCAAAGGAATGGCTCTTTTTATTAGATAAAGACTGTTTCTTAGCTCTGAGATCCTGGGGTAGTTAGTATACTGGGTTCATAGTACTCACCACCCCAGTGGCTATGTCTGTAGAAATTCTGAAAAAGAAATCACTTGTTTTCTGAAATAGACATTGAGCTATTGAGTCACCATATTTTCTTTCCCTCTAGCCATCTGGATACATACAAAGGTGTAATTTCTAATGAAAAGAGACTAATTTTTGTCTTTTTAGTTATGGTCTGTCTAGCTGTGTAGCCCACACTAGCCTTGAATGCTTAGCTTGGATTGACCTTGATCTCCAAGTATTTTGTTGTTTTTGTATTTGTTTGTTTGTTTGGCCTTAGCCTACCAGTTTCTGGGACTACAGGTATGGACCACCATGCCCGGATCTGGAAATACATTTACTTTCTGAAAAGGTCTGGGCTGAGGTATCTTATTCATTTCATTACATAGGCGCACATAGCCTTCAGCTTCTGGTCGTATTGCTAACAGAGTTGTGAGTAAGACTTTCAAATTGGGGCCTTCCTATATTACCATATTATCTCTTTTAAGCTGCAGAGTATCTTTATGTGGTAAGACATAATATTCCTCCAGAAAAGCCCCATTCTGTTGGCTCCATGACTGACTAGCAGTATAGCTTTAATTCTGACCCGGGCCCTGTGACTTTCAACCCTCCGCTCTCATCTGCTTGTTGATTTTTATGCTTCAAAGCAGGGATGACTTGGGAATATTTGGGTAGGTGTGGGAACACACCAAATCACTCCACAGCTTAGTAACTCCCTAGTTTGGTTTGTGCCGTGAACGGGGAACTTGCTCTGCGTCATTATCCCTTGCAGGTGACACAGTAGCTGGGCAGGTGGGTCACAGTGTTTGGACTGTGCAAGTTAAGTCATGTCGCTCTGTAGGTTAGTCATGGTATTTTTTAGGAAGGACCCTAGCACACTGAGATGCGGCTGAAGGACAGTGAACAGGAAAGCACTCGACCTTGAACCTGTATCTTTGAGTGGGTATCATCGGAGCAGGGGAGAGACAGCACCACAGAGGCCAGAGCAAGGAAATGGGTGTTACATTCCCACGGGAGGAGGGGGAAAGTTAAAATTTTCTGAAAAGAAAATTGTTGAGGTCAGTGGAGAAGGGAGTTTGGTGAGGATAGCTAATTATTTCTCAGTTACTAGAGGATGAGCTGCCAGGAAACGACCATAGGTGTCGTTGACTGGATCACAGGGAAACCTGACGGCCTCAAAGAAGAGAGATGGAGATGGCAGGGAGGGGAAGAGAGTTTTGTTCAATGTTCTTAAAGACAGAAAGGGATTAGTGATACTGGAAGACAAATGTGAGGAAATTACAAAACCTGAGACACTATAGGAGACAAATTGAAGTTAATGTGACAAAGGATGGATATGGAGCTTCATGGACAGAACACAGTGTGGGGAGGTTGGGGACGGTGGTGAGTTAGAGTCACTTCCACGTGCACACTGGAAGAACACTGAAGTGCCTTTTTTAATTCTTGAATTTGTGTTTATATGTTCCTTAAGAAAGAACCAAATAGGAGGCGGACGCAGTGAATCACGCCGTTAGTCTCAGTACTTGGGAGGCAGAAGCAGGCGGATCTCTGTGTGTTCAGGGCCAGCCTGGTCTACAGAGCGAGTTCCAGGATAGCCAGGGCTACCTCCAGAGAAACCCTGTCTTGAAACAAAACAAAACAACCAAAACCAAATAGATAGAAGTAATCAGGGTGGGTTGGGGCGCAAAGCCGGAAGGAGCTCAGGTCCCTCAGGGGACTGAGCCTTTCTGCAGTGTAAAGTCCAGCCTGCAATGCTGCTCACCACGATGGTCACCCGGGGCCTTCTCACATCACTGTCTGCTTCTCATCTTTCCAGAGTCTTAGGAGCTGCCAGGGGAGCACTGAGGGGCTGTAAGAGGAAGCAGGATTTTCCAGGACACAAACAAAGTCTGAGCTTTGTACAAAGGGATATTCGAGCTTTTACCCGAGTAGGGGTTTGTCCCAAATTTTTACTCACTTGGAAATTTCCTGCCTCCCATCGTAATTAGGCAGTTTACTATTTCCAAGGCTGAACCAGCCTCTGTGTTGTTGGTCTGTGTTTGGTTTTCTTTACTGTTCTCAGCCTGCCATTTCATCTGTGCTCACCCTTAAATCCTCCTCTAGATACTGTTTAGTTCCTAGGCTTCCCCGTCCGTCCATGCAGCGTGCCAGCCCCCTCCTCCATTCCGTTTCCTTTTCTTCTAGTTCTCATTTCTCCCCTTCTCTCTTTTCGATTCGACAGTGTTTCATGTAGCCCAGGCTGACTCCAGACTTGTTATGTAGCTAAGGCTGGCCTTCATTTTCTGCCCTTCCTGCCCTTCCTGCCTCAGGTGCTGGAGCACAGAAGCATGTTACTGTACTTGGTTCAGTATGTCAGTCTCTACTGTAGTTAGAAAACCCATGGGGGGTACCCTTTTGATACTTCTTTCACCAATGAGTCCAGTGACTCAGTATTCTGTATTAGGACCACTCCCCCTTCACTGCCGAAAGCAGAGATTACTGGCTTTTTATTGTTTGTGTAATTTTTAAAAATATTTAAACATTTAAAAACTGTTGTGTGTATGTGCCAGGTGTCTGTGCTGGGGTATGTGTGGGTTGTCTTTGGAGATCTGGGAGATCTGGGAGATCTGGGAGAAGGCATTGGGTTCTCCAGTGCTGAAGTCACCTGTGGATGGGAGCTGCCCCGTGTAGGTGCTGGGGACTGAATGCTGTCTGTAAAAGCATGGAGAAGCCTTCATCCCCCCGAGTCACCTCTCCAGCTCTGCAAATTGTTTCCAGTTTGTAAAACTAGAACTTGGAACTTTTCAGGGGGGATATGGGAAGGAGTATGTGAATACTTTGGAAGCCTAGCATTCCTGCTGGGTGACCACACCTCATTCAGTGTGCCGTGGTCGGGCCATTTAGGTGTGTGTGTGTGGTATGTGTGTATGTGTGTGACATGTTTTATTTGTTTTGATTAGGAAGTTTAAAAATTACTGATAATCTCAGTCCTTTCCTTACTTTATAGTTGGAGAAGACCCAAGCTCATCATAATTTGATACCTTGCCCAAGAACAGCCAGCTAGCTGGTGCAGAACTGTTTTTGTTTTTTTTTTTTTTGGACACAAAAGTCACATTCTTTCCAATTTTTCATGCTTTTCTATTTTGTTCATCTCTTCAGAAGCAGTCAAATGGGGCTACATTGAGAAGGCTAGGCTCGGGGTGGTGGTGCAAACTTTTAAACTCAGTACTGGGGAAACAGAGGCAGGAGGATCTCTGTGAGTTTGAGGCTAGCTTGGTCTACATATGAGTCAAATAAGTAAGTAAGTTAGTTAGTAAGTAAAAAAAAAATTTTTTTTTTTTTAAAAGGAAAATAAAAGAGAAGGCTAAGCAACCAAATTAGGTTCCTGCAAATGGAGTTGCTGACTGGTGTTAACCTTCCAAGCATCTTAGGAATTCTCCCTGGTGTTCTTGGGAAGACTTTTTTACTATCTTAATGAATGAGTTTTGGGAGTCAAAGCTGGTTTAGAGGAATAAACATGCAAAGCTATTTTTATCCTAAAGACTTTTAAATTTGTCATAAACATTTCCAGCCAGGTGGTAAGTAGTTTATAACTGTGTTTACAAGCTTTAGCTTTTGCCCAAAGCTGAACAGGTCACCATGCCAACGGCTTCTGCTTTGCTCTTTGGAAGGTGGAGAGTGGAGCTGTTAAGGGAACTAGAACCGATCATCATGATTGATCCCAGGTGCTGTGGTGTGGTTTTTCCCTCTGAATTGCTGGTTAGTTTATTTCGTTTCAGGAGTATACTTTCTCGTGCAGAAGTCGTAAATCCCACAGCAGGACACAGTTTTCACCCTTTTACATTGTGACCCAAACATGTGCCATGTCTTGAAGGGTTCCCCCATGGGCTCTGCTTGGAAGTGATGGAATTTCAGCCTGGCCTTCGGACCCTCCTGATTCGGTCTCCTAGCCAGCCAGGTCTCAAGTCATGCGCTTTAAGCCAGTGGCCTCTCAGTCTACCTAGGATTATACTTGGCCACTCTCAGTTTCTCAAGCCCTCATCTTTGGCTGTAGGAAGGGTGAGGAAACTGAGGCTGTGTGGGTCTTGCTGGGACCCAGAGAGCAGAGGCAGAAGACCCAGGCAGTGGGCTTGCCAGAGGCATCATTGGTGGTAACATGGATAGCACACAGTAGAGGAAGCTATCCTCTTTGTCTGGGCACAGCGCCTGCAAGCAAGCTTGTGCCAGCAGCGAGTTTGAGTTCGTTTCGTTTCTCCCTAATCTCATACTGATCTGAAGCTTTCAGTCAGAAGTAATTGGAATTGTATCAGAACTGGTGAGGCTTTGAGCGTGCAGCCAGGGCATAAGTTTAACCCTTCATCTTTTGAAAGGAGGTGACAGTTACCTCGTGGGTTCAGGTGATGGAATGGGGGGAAAAAAAAGAGAAAGTCCTTGGATCCTAAAGAATAAAATTAATGTGTTAAGAAGGATTTTATTTACTTATTTTTTAATTGTTTGTATATGGGCCCGAGTGTATGTGTGTGTACAGCATGCCTGCACGTGTCTGTGGAGGTCAGAAGAGCCACCTGCCACCTATGTGGGTGGTGCTTTTAACTGATGGTTTGTTGTTGCTTTTGAAATAGTCTCCCCTAGCCCTGGCTGGCGAGGAACTTTCTTGGTAGACCACGTTGGCCTCGAATTCAGCAGAGATTACCTGCCTTTCCCTCCCGGTACCGTGATTAAAGGCATGTCCCACCATACTGGCTCAGCAGCAAATACTCTTAATCATTGAGCCATCCTGCCAGCCCGGGGTTGCCAGGCATGCTATGACTTGTAGTTTTGAGAGTCAGTGCTGTGCGTCTGAATATTCTTATAGCTGATTGTCTGCCCATCCCTCCATCTATCCATCTTGCTTTATTTTAAAGAATTGGCTCCTATGATGTGGAGGTGTGGATAGTCCAAAATTTTACAGCCAGACTGGCAGGCTGGAGATCCGGGGAAGAGCTGCAGCTCAAGTTCAAACGAGGACCGCTTGCTGGTAGAGACCTCTCTTGTACATGGGTGAGGCCCACCCCCTTTAGAAAAGTTTTTCCCTTTATTTTGAATAGACTAATTTCAGTAATGCAGACGGTTTCAGTCCATCCATTTAAATGCTAATCTCATCTAAAATATGCCTTCAAAGGAACATCTAAATAACACTTGAGTGATACCTGAGTACCTTGGTTTAGACAAATTGGAGTATAAAATAAGCTACCACATTTACAAAGAAGAACAAAACGTGTTCCCCCACTTACAGAGAACTCAGATCTGGCTAGCATGTATACACATGTGCATATACGCGCACACACACACACACAGAGAGAGAGAGAGAGAGAGAGAGACAGAGAAATAATTAATGTAAATATACAGTATAGGCAGTATAGAGGTATATAGGCAGTATAGAGGTAGGACAAGTGGACATTCGGCCTAGCAGCTGTTGCCTGGGGATAAGGAGACAGCAAGATGGTGAGATGATGGCAGACTTTTCCTCTGTAGGAGATGGGGAGGTCCTTAAAAGGCTTTAAGCCCGGAAGAGAAGGGGTGGGTTAGTGTGCTCTGTAGTCCCTTTGGTAGACAATGGCGTGGGAATGCACAGACTGACAACCATGAAAGCTGGAGAGACTGATAGATACGGAGGGGAAGTCATCCTTCAAGGCTTAACCCTCAGCCTTTGTTGGAACTAGAGCTCTGCTGAGAGTTGGTTCATTGCCTGTCTCTTGAATACTTGCTGCCCCGGGTGGACTTCCTGCAAAGTCACATTGATCTCTGTCCACCGATCATCACATGACATCACCTCAGGTAGGACCATCCTCTCCTTCACCTTGTCCTCTAACCCCAGATGGTACTTGGCTCCAGTTCATCTCTGGCACACTGAGGTGTCTTCACATTGTCAGTTCTTTTTTTCTTTTAGTACAAGGTGTTGTATAACCATTTCCTTAGAGGAAATGAAACACTCCTTCCTGGAGGAAGGAGGGAAGGCTCACAAGAATTGGGAATCTAATGACTCATTGCAAGGCTCAGGAAACTCAGAAAGTTACAGGATTCGTTAGGCCACTCCTCAAGGTAAAGCAGTAAACAGTTGCTGGAGAAGAGAGTCCCTAGTGGACCTGCTGCAGGATGAGCAGTGAGCACCAGGGATGGAGCCTTAAAAAGTTGCCATCCATGCTAGTGTGAGTCATCAGGCATGGCAGCAAGTCAGCTTAATCCACTGAGCCATATCTCTCACTTTTTAAATTTTGATCCAGGGACACACTAAGTGTTTGGTCTTGAGTGGTTTCCTAAATGTATGTCTGTGTGCCATGTGTGTAGAGTACCTGCAGAGGCCAGAAGAGAACTTTGGATCTCCTAGGACTGGAGTCATAGACAGTGTCCACTGTCATGTGGGTACTGGGAGTTGAACCTGTGTCCTCTGGAAGAGCAGCCAGTTCTCTTAACCACTGTGCTATCTCTACAGCCCTCCACATTCCAGCAAAGCTAACATAGAGGTGTCAGTATGGACCCAGAGGTTAAGCAGGTGCTTCTGCATCCTCGGCTGAGCTGATCTGTTTCAGTTGCAGGTAATGTCACTGGAGGAGTGCTTTGAGGAGTGTGTGTGTGTGTGTGTGTGTGTGTGTGTGTGTGTGTGTGTGTGCGCGCGTGCGCGTGCACACGCGCATGCGTGCGTGCACTCACATGCAATAGGAGGGTGACAGTGGTCTGTTGGCTGGAAGCAGGAGAGAGGGTCAGAGGGTGAGTCCTTGGCACACTGGTCTCCCCAGAGGAAGAAGAATGTCTTCATATTAATCTTTCCCCTCCCTCAGGCAAGGTGACTGAAGACAGCGAGAATGGTAGAAGATCACTTTCCAGTGTTCTAGAAATGGAATATACCTGATAATACATGAACACAGGTAGAAAGATTGAAAGCCTGCTTGATTTTGCTGGTGGTGTGAATACTGAGTCTTCTCTGGAATGAATGTAATGAAACCACATAACCAATGCAGTAGTATTAAGAAAGGGCTGCTCACTGGAAGGAATTTCATGTCCCTATAAAAAGAAGTGGAAGGAACTCTTGCCAAGTATAGGAGGCACCATCTAGAAGACACTGAGTCTACTGCAACTTGACCGTGGACTTTCCAGCCTCTAGAACTGTTTCTGTTGTTTATAAATGACCCAGCTCAAAGTGAGTTGTTGTACAGGAGACCAAGATAGTGTCACATACTTTCCATAACATTATTTCTACTTCTATTTAGTTAGCATCACCATCCTCCTCCTCCTCATTATTATTATTTTTAGGCAAAGTTTCTTTGTATCTCCGGCAGTCCTGGAACTTGCTGCCTAGACAAGGCTAGCCTCAAACTTGCAGGGTTTGCCTGTCTCTGTCTCTGCTGGGATGAAGAGCATGTGTCACCATGCTCAATTTATACTTCTGTATAAATTTTTATAAACTTTTAATATTCTGTATAAACTTTTGTAACTAAGGAATAAGTGTGAGCAGTGTGTCTTGAGTCACTGGCTATCCATGTAGGTGAATAAGGACTTAATCCCAAGTGCTTCTGACTGTCTAGCCTAGGTCGTCTTGTGATACCATGCTGCCTGTGTAAATGATATGCGCTCTTTAAGTTCACTGCGGATGTGAGGAAGTCATCAGTCATCTGAAACGTTAGACTGTTAGCTCATTAGACCATTTGACAACGTTCCTTAGTGCTTGCTGTTGGAAACACAGTGTCTTAATTACTTTTCTGTTCCTCTAATATGACACCATGACCAAGGCAATTTATTAGAAGATGGCTTTATTAGGAGCCTACAGTTTCAGAGGGTTAGTCTATGGGTATCATGGCAAGGAACATGGCAGCAGGTAGGCATGGTGGTCCTGGGGCAGTAGCAGAGAACTGATATCCCAGCCCATATGCAGGCAAAGAGAGAGAGAGAGAGAGAGAGAGAGAGAGAGAGAGAGCTGTATATGTTGGCTTTTGAAATCTCAAAGCCTGGCCTCTTCTCAAGGCTTCTTCAAGGCTCCACCTCCTAATCCTTCCCAAAAAGTTCCACCAACTGGGGACCAAATATTCAAATATATGAGCGCATGGGGGCCATTCTCATTAAACTACAACACAGTCTTTATTTTAAGCCATTCTTTCTTTATCGTTACATCTCCATGCAGACATCGCATGGGTTGGACCTCATGTGGTGGGCACTGAGGATGTCTTCTATTAGTGGCCAGTAGTATTCATTGTATCCATATTTCCAAAGGTGGTACTCTATCTCCTGCCATTTGTAACATGTACAATACATGCTGAACCCAGAACTGGCCTCTGTGGCATCCTGACTTAATTCAATAGATCTATGGCTACTGTTTATTTTTATTGTTTATTTTATTTTTTTTTAGTTCAGATCCTATTTCTATTACTGGAGTTTCTAATGGTGGAAAGAGAAATCATGACCATGGCAACTCTTATGAAGGAAAACATTTACCTGGGGCTGGCTTACATTTTCAGAGGATTAGTCCTTTATCGTCACAGAGGGAAATATAATGGCTTGCAGGCAGACAAGGAGCCAAGAGTTCTGCATCTTGATCTGTAGGCAGCCAAAGGAGCCTGCGTGCCACACTGGCCATAGCTTGAGCATATGAAGCCTCGAAGCCTGCCCCATAGTGACATATTTCCTCCAACAAGGCCACAGCTCCTAATAGTGCCACTCTCTATGGGCCAAGCTTTCGAACACATGAGTCTGTGGGGGTCATACCTATGCAAACCACCACAGATCCCCAACATGCATCTATAAAACTGAGCACAGTGGTACGTCTCTGTAATCCCAGCACTGGGTAGTGCAGAGACAGGCCGATCCCTGCAGTTTGCTGTCCAGCCAGCCTAGCTGAACTGATGAACTTCAGGTTCAGCGAGAGCATTTCTCGTCTTTGGCATATCTACTTTAATTACATGTCTCATTAAAGTCAGTTTGGGCAACATCCAACTACTTTCTGGTTGGCTCATTTTCTTTTGTTCTTAATTTTAAAATTCTAATTAAGCTCTTGTATACCTCCAAATTTAAAGCAGTTTGCAAGTTTCCTTAAGAGAGGCTAGTTACTAAATGAAAGTATTAATCAAATCCATTTACGCATGGATAAATCATCTGTTTGAATTAGGGAAAAAATTCACAAGTAGTTGGCAGTAGGAAGAGTTGGGATCATGTTTAGAAGTCAGAATTCTATTTCAAAGTCCAGCAATTCCAATGACCCCAAGGGCAGTGCAAGGTGGATTTTCGCTGGCAGCTTTCTGAGTGTTGATGGGTCTTGAGCTTGGTTAGCAGAATATTGGAGCAGGTGTTTCTGGAAGGGTCAGAAAATAGAATACAGGGCAGCCTGAGTGTGAACAACCAGAGAGTCCTGAGAGTGCACACTGGGGCTACTTTTAGGAGGAATGGGGGTAGGAGGATAGCTGTAGAGACTTGGCAAGCTGTGGGACAGAAAAGGAGGGAAGTGGCATTGGAGAGTGTATGGTGTGGTGGGGGCTGGGTAAATGGGGGTGGTTGAAGAAAGGAGTCATTAGGGCAAGTGGGAAGAGGTAAAGGTGTCTTGGGTTCCTGTAAAAAAAAAAAAAACCCATGAAAACCTTTTCTTCCTGGATGATGGCAAAAGCAGCCAAGTAGGACTGTCTTCAGGGAAGATACAGTCTGTATTAGTGACTTCCTGATGCTTTGACAAACATTCCTTACAGAAGCAACTTAAGGAAAGAAAGATTTTTGTTGCTGTTGTTGTTGTTGTTTTTTTTTTTTTTTTTTTTTTTGGCTCACAATTTAAAAGGGTATAGTCACTGTGTGTGTTTTTGTGTGCCTCTTTGTGTATATGTGTTTGTCTATTTGTGTCTCTGTGTGTGTGTCTCTGTGTGTGCTTGTGCTCGTGGTAAAGTTCATGTCTAGGGGAAGCTCCGCACATCGTGATGGATCAGGAAGTAGAGAGGTGTAAGCCAGCACTCAGCATGTTTTTTCCATTTCCCCTTTTGTTTAGTCTGGGACGCCAGCCCATGGAAGCGGGCTGCCCACACTGAGGGTGGATCTTCCCTCCCCAGTTAATCCCCTATGGAAAGGTTCCTACAGACACACCCCAAACTGGGCCTCATTAATGCCCTACATGATTATTAATCCAATTAAGCTGGCAGTCAAAATTAACCGTCACACAATCTGTTAATGGAGATGCTTAATGTCCCAGACTGGATATCACAGACACATTAAAATTGGCATATGTACATTATAACAATCATCAAAAGGAGGCAAAGGTTGGGTACTTTCCTCTCTTCTAGAGTGTGTGTGGACATTTCTACTTCATTTATCTTTCTTTTGGGAATTCCTACATGCTAGATACTGCTGGTATGATCAGGACTAGTGAGAAGATGGGGGATGGGACGATCTTCTCCTACTCCATGGTGTGTGCATTCAGTATCATATTGATATTATACTGTTATTATATTGTTATTATGCTGATTGTCTCAACAATGACAACTTTATGTGTAGCGAATCAACTCATCATTTGCTGTGTAGTCATGAACCCCTTTTCCTAGTATAAGTCACTTTATCTCAGCAAAATTACTAAACATTTTCGTAGGAGTTTTTAGGCCGATAGGAACCTTATAGATCACTCATCTGAGACCCAGATTTTCTTATTCAGAGCATTTTGACGCTGAATGGTAAGATGGAAAGAGGCAAGCACCCAGTCTCTACCTCCTTTTGATGGCCAGTGCAGTTTACATAAGGCTGCACGATTACATCTGTGTGAATAGCATCTCCTTTAAAGGCTGTCTAATGAAATTCATACCAGAGGTTGACAGCAACCCTTCGTGCCTCTGTCACAGAGCTAGGTCGTGGCTGTTACAGGATCAGCGAACCAGCGTCCTTACTGTAACACCAGGCGTGCTTGGGCGGACCGTCATGTTTAAGATAGCAGCAACTGTTTAAAAAAAGATTTCTTTATTTTATGTGTGTGTATCATACATGTACACCATGTTTGTGAAGGTGCCCGTGGAGACCCGAAGAGTGCATCAGGGCAATTGAGAGCTGCCTAATTATTGGACTTGGGAACAGAACTGGGCTCCTTCCCAGAGCAGCAAGTATCCTTAATTGCTGAGCCATCCGTCCAGACCCAGTAGCAATCCTTAATTTTGATATATTTATTTCCCATGATTCTCCACACTGCTGTGTCTCTAGGGCACTAGCCGTTTGATAAGGATTGTGTTGATGAGTCTTCATTTTACTTGGTTGCTCTAACAAGCCCAGCTTCTGCTGAGAAGGAAGTGGTGTCCTTGGGAGGGGGGCAGGGTGGTCACATCCCAAACAAAATTACAGGGGCTTTCGTGTCCTGTTTCCCTGTATGCAGGCGTCCCCCTGACCAACATCACCCTTCTTCCCCATAGAACTTGCATTCCTGGGAACTAGCTAGTAGCAGCAGTTGGTAGCCTCTCTCTGCCTATTGTGTAGATTGATCTAGCTCAAATGTGAAACAGAAAGAGAAGAACCAACATAGGAGACAGGAAGTTTCTTGTTGGCTTTGAAGGGTTCTGGAGGACTAAGTACCACTTGTTGAGATAGCATCCCACAATGATAGCCCTTGAACTCAGCATGTAGAGGGCTGGCCTTATACACACCATCCTTCTGCCTCAGACTCTCAAGTGCCAGGGTTATAGGTGTGCACCATTACACCCGGTGAGAATAGCCTTATGTCAGTTCAGTTCAAGAACCTTTTAGACAGCCCCAGGATGTGTGAGACTCAGTTCTGCCATCAGGACTTGGTAGAGCTGTCGTAGAGGTAACGGGATAAGTTAAAGCCTTTAGGGATGGAGTCACAGCTTGAGATTTGGGAAAAGGAACAGAAATGAGAAAAAAAAAAAGCATCAGACAAAGTGGACCCTTTAGGAAATGTCTCTAACAAACCTGCTAGGGTCTAGGAGACATCAGGATATCCGCTGCCCTTGGTGTTCACTGCTGCATTTCTCGATGGGTTTTAAAAATAGTCGTATTTGTTATCACAGCATCTTCAGGTAGATCAGAGGCCTTTTGTTTGCCGCTGAAGAAACAGGAACAGATGAAACTTCCTGAAGATCAAAGACCAGATTGTTGGCAGAAAATGGCTGAACTCAGCCTGGTTTACTGAACTGCCTCCCCAGCAAGGCTCCAGTTACTATGTTCTTCTGAGTTGTGAGAGTGGCGGGTTGTTCTTGATGGGCGAGTTGGACTGCGAAGGACCTGGGCTTTCTTCTGTGTGAAGTGCCTTTGCAAATGGTTGAATTCTACTTTTAACTATTATTGTAATTATGAGCACACACCTCTCTATAATCTTTGTGATGGAATTAAGAAGTGAGTACTTTTGGTCATCCTCTCCCTGGACTCAGGTAATGGGCCCAGCTTCAAGGCTGGCGAGATGGTTCAGTGGGTAAAGATGCTTGCCACCAAACTTAACCTGAGTTGGAGCCCCAGCACTCACATGGTGGAAGGAGACAACCGACTCCCACAAGTTATCCTCTGACTTCACACATGCACTGTGGCAGCACACACACACACACACACACACACACACACACACACACACACACAC
>NW_026594462.1:2973136-2984412 GCF_907164565.1 Psammomys obesus
ACACACACACACACACACACACACACACACACACACACACACACACATTTAAAAATGTAATAAAAATAAAAAGGCCCAGCTTAAAACAGTTAGCTAGTTTTTAAATAAAATGTTGTCGTTGCCATCATCAACAGAGTCCTTGAAGGCACCGGTGTTAGTATTACTACTTCATGTATCTTAATGTGATAAGGCCTCATTTCCTCTGAATGTGTAGGGTGGGCTCCCATTTCATGGATGTAGGTAACACATAGTGTGTGAGTACCACTTGACGACACAAGTAGGCCCCAGATTCAATGCTCACAGCCACAACACTGCATTTGTTTTAAAACAGAGACAAAAACAAACTCAAGAGCCTTTATGGCCAGCTTTTCAGTTGCACTTTGCAGATGAAGATGCCCCAGGGCTATGTGACACATTGCAATTACTGTTTTCAACATATGGTAGCGTGCCTTCAGTTTCTCTTCAAGAAAAAAAAAAAAAGATTTGTTTAGAAAACCTAAGCTTTGGTACCGTGCTTAGGAAGCACTGTCTGTGCTAACAGTGATTTAATTGCTGGAATGTTTTTCACAGTATTTTTTTATATTTGTTTATTTGCGTATTGTTTGTGTGTGTTGAAGTCAAAGGAAAAAGTCAAGTCTTTTTCCACTGTGTGGGCTCTGGGTAATGGAACTCAGTTTTTCCAGGTTTGGCAGCAGACACCCTTACCTCCCGAACTGCCTCCATTTATTTGGCTCGCAGTTTTGGAGGGCAAAAGTTCAAAAGCAGCTAGCCGTGTCTCTTAGCCTCTGGTGAGGAGGGTCCCTTTGCCTGGGTCACAACATGGTGGGAAGATGGAAGAGCTGTTTGCAGAAGGTGGTAGGTGCTTAGGTGGCCTCACTTGATAACCTGCTTTGTCAGGACTGTCTTGGGTCTCAGGAGAATTGTATCAACTCATTCTGAAGATGGTTCCCGCCTTCTGCTAGATCCCACTTCCCACAGGTCCACGTCCTCCTGATGCCGCTGCACTGGGGACCACATCTTTATCACGTGAGCCTTTGGGAGACGTATTAATCTCTGGTTTTCACTCTGAAAATAAAACATGCATCACCACTACCTAGAAAGTGGGCATGGGGTCCCTGGCATCCATTTAAGATTTATACATGCACAGACATTCTCTTTAGACCCCAATGAATCCAGAATGTACCACTGAAATTGCGATTAGGGATAGATAGAATTTTTCATTGCACAGTCATTTTTAACTTTCTTTCGAATCCTTTTATTTAAAACACATACATTCTTCATAAGAGCCAACAGTTATTAGCCCTGTTTTTCATTTGAAGCTACATGCTGTAAAAAGTGACTGGCTTGTGCTATTGGCTTCTGCCATGTAAACTTGGCTCTTGTGTGGGGAGCTGCCTTTGCTCATTGGTCTGTACTGCTTCTCTGTTGCATTATTGAACCTTTGGGGATTGAGAAGAGATGGGCGAGGTGGTATAAGCACTGAGCTAGGTTTTCCCTTGCTTTTCAACTCTAAAGAAATTAAAAGCCAAATAGTCTTTCCATTCACTGATGCAGAATATCTGCTTTTACTGGCTGAGTATATGACTTATAAAAGGCCAAGTCAAGAAGAATAAGAAGGAGGGATTTATTCTTGAAGCCACTAGTTATGGAAACCATTGATAGCTGTTGGGACCATCTTAATATTCTGATTCCCCCACCCCTGGAATTTTCTTTAGCTTTCTTCTTTGTGAAAATATCCAGATCCAAAGGACAAGAAACCACTAGGTTCCTATGAATGAGACTGTTGTGTGACTTTTACTTGGAAGACACAAACTAACATCTATTTACCTCAGATAGGGCAGCTATGACAGAACAATGATTGCACCCAAGCACAGCATGGCGAACCAGTGGGTTTGTTGCAATTACTCACAGCCGCATGAGTGAGCAGTTACTGACAGGAGCATGGGTGACTCCAAGGTAGCTTCATCGCTGCAAATCCCACCCATAATGGGTAACAACTCACACGAGTTGTATTCCTGGAGCGCCCTTCCCAGTTCCCTGCATCTCAGGCAGCTGTGGCAAAAGTTTCCTCTCTCCAGCAATGAATGGTCCATGGCGTTTGTAGCCTTAGGATGGAGTCTTGTGGATCCTGTAACTTTCATGGGTTTCCCGAACCCCAGAAGTCTCATTAGCACTCTGAGTCTTATGAGGCCCCATCCTCCCCCCAGGAGGAAGCACTTCAGTTTGGAGGAAATGGCTGCTCCACGGAGCCCTCCTGTTCCACCTGGAGTGTGCCCCGATTTTGTCTAGAGTTTTTATAGTTTTCATCATTCTGTCAGTGTGAGGCTTTCATCTGAGCTTTACAACTATCTTGAGGAGATGGACTGTTTCAACATCGTTTTTTGCTGCTCTGCTTTTTATTTCTTTTCCTTCCCAAACATTTATATCTTTCCATCCTCCATTCGTTACACTCTGTATGCCCAAATATTTACCTGCATGGCCCAATTTTACATTCAGTTCTCAGATTTTGAGAAGCTGTCTGATCTCTGCTTCTCTACCTCTTCTTCAGCTAAACACATTCAAACAGTATTTTTTTTTTTTTTATGTGCTTCGGTTTGCAAGCAGCCAAGTGCATTTTGACTCAGTTTCAGGTATTTTTTTCCAGCATGAGTAATTCATCATTTTTGAGGAAAGATTTTCATTAAATTGTGGTATCTTTTAAAACCTGTTTAACCTATGACTATCTGATGGAAGTTTGAGACTTAAATCCTAGATTTTCTATTAGAAGTTTTTTTTTCCTGCTTTATGCATGCAGAGGTCTAGAAATGCCAGTTGGTGTAGTGAGTGAGGACGCATGTTTTTCCAGGAAATTTAGACACTCTCATGCTTTCTCCTCTTTTGTGCTTAACCACCACTATGTTTTGGTGTAGCCTATTATGCTGAAACATATATAACTTACTGCATCTAGTTCATTTACTATGAAATATACTATTGCTATTAAATATGCTATTAATTGATAAGTATACTCATGATACATAAGGTAAATATTATATTGCACGTTATTATTTAATATTTTCATGTTTATATGGCTTTTCACTGTAGTTCTTGCTGGAATTTTATTTGCAAACATTTAGGCATATAAAGGCCTTGGTAACTATAGACTTGGGAAGGCAAAAAGTTTTACCTTATTTTTATTTTATGTGTATAGATTTTTGCTTGTGTGTCTGTCTGTCTACTGTCTGTGTGTGTGCTGTGAGCTGCCTCCCATGTAGGTGCTAAGAACTGAAACCTGAGTGCTCTGTGAGAGCAGCAAGTATGCTTAACAGCCAAGCCATCTCTTCAGATGGCTAGTTTTAAAAACAAGAGTTGGGGAGACAAGGCTGTAGGCCCTCTTACAGTGCAGTGTGAGAAACTTTAGCCTCCCCGAGAATTCCTTTTCACAGCACTTTAAGCCCGGTATTTGTAATAACTTCTCTTATTTTTTCTTTCCTTAAAGTTAAATACGTCCCATTCAAGTTGAGATTGAGGATTTGATATGAACAAGATTTCTTTGGTAATGGAAAAGTGTCACCTGACCCTCAAAGGATTACACTTTTGAAGAAATCACTAGTGGTTCTAGAACGTGCATGGTCACGCATCACACTTTTGACAAAGGTTTTTTGAGTGTCTGTTCCAAGCTAGAACTACTGACATTGTTCTTCCAGATTGTAAGACTCTGGATTACCAGTTCTCCAATCTGTCCCCCTTTCTCTAATTTTTTTTTTCTCTGCCCCCGGACATGCTCACCACCTCTTATACTCCTGAACCTAACCTTGCTTCGTTCTTTTCTTCATTCATTCATTAACAGTATTGAGACCCTAATGGAGATGCTAGGCACTACAGATACTGTTGTGTAGTTGTTTCTTTGGAATTGAAGCATTCTTGCTTGGAGGGAAGAGGAAGATTTATAAAATAGGAAACTTAGGAAACTTACAAGGCCCAAAAAGTTCCTGAAAGTTACAAAACTCACAGGGCTCATTCCTAAGGACATATGAGTCGTAAACAATTGCTGGGCGCGTGGATGCTTTCTGGTGGAGCTGCCTGCAAGTCGGCAAGGGAGACAGGGATGTGACTTTTCATGAATTGTTAATCTGAGGCAGGGTAAGCTTTTGGGGGATGCAGCAGCCTGAGAGTCACCCCTGTTCCTATGAGTAACCCCTGGTCCATGCTTCTGTAAGTCACCCCAGTCAACTCAACTCATTTTTCAAGCTAGAGGGGGGCAGAATTGTTCCTCTGGGTTGGTTATTGGTGCCCCACGTGGAGCGAATGGACATTTGCTGACGTCTTCTCAGAAGAAAAATTCTATGACAGCTACACTGACGAAGCACGGCCTCCGTCTTGTTGAAAGTCCTTTTGCTTAGGTGAAGAAAGAGATCATTACAGACGTGTACAGGACAAATGTGCCTGTGCGCAGCGAGGCAGCCACCCGGCAGCAGCACGTCTGTTGTTTTGGAACGTGGTGAGAGCAAGCTTCTAGCAGGGGTTGACCCTGAGCTGCGATCAGGACTTAGGGGGAGAAATGGACAAAGCCGGGGGGTTGGGAGGAAGCCAGTTAGATGGCTGCTGGAGTTATAAGTTACCATTATGATGTAAGGGTGGCTTGATGGAAGGATGGTCGGTATCGGGAGGGGAGCGGATGGATTTAAGACGGGCAAAGGAGGCCCAGTGAGGAGACTGAGCCTCCTTAGGTGGGCATAAGACAGAGTTATGCAGTCATCTGGTTAGTTAAATGGTGTGGCCCTCAGACTAGCAGTTCTCAACCTGTGGGTCGTGACCCCTTTGGCAACCCTCTTCCCCAAAATATCTATGCTGTGATTCATAACAGCAACAAAATTACAGTGATGAAGTAGCAATGAAAATAATTTTGTGGTGGTGGTGGGGGGTCACCACACGATATGAGGAACTACTGATTAAAGGGTCGTGGCATTAGGAAGGTTGAGCACCGCTGCCTTGGATAAATAGAGTTGGATAAGCAAGAGGAAGATGGTGAGCTGTTACACACGGAATGAAACTGATGATCGTGGTTTGCTCAAGTGAGGGTTTCAGTGGAATAGTAGGGTATATGCTTGGGAATTCAGGAGAGACATCTGGGTCGAGAAGAGGGTCAGGAGAATGTGACTCCCACGTCAGGAGGAAAGAGCAGAGTTGTGTGCTGGCAGGTAATGCTGAGAAGTCACAGTGCTCTCCGGCTTTAATAAAGTAGAATCTGGGCCTGGGCCAGAGCAGCTATGCAGTGTCCTGAATGTTCTATAGTTTGTGAAAGAAAGGCTAGGGGTCAATAATGGGGTTTGATTTTAAAAATGAAAATCCGTACTGAGTGTGGTGGTGCATGCCTGTCATCCTAGCATTTGGCAGGCCGGAGGCAGGAGGATTGGAAAATCCAGGCCAGCCTTGGCCAACAAAACCCTGTCACAATAAAACAAACAAAAGTTCAAATAATTTCCCTTTCCTGTGACCCTCATAAATTGCTGAGAAGGTTGGAAAATTAGTGCACACTAAAGAAAAGCTTGCCCACTCTGGAAAATAACCTTCACCTATAGTTGGCAATTGTGTCTTGCATCTGAGGAAGGGATGGTTCTTAGGGACGGGCACTTGCTTCGCCTCTTAGTCTGTGTTAATTTCCTTTTTATTGTACAAAATGTTTTGGAGAAGGTGATGCTATAATGAGAGCTCAGAATAGTGTAGGTCCTGGGGAATACACACAGCCACAGTCTCCCTCTTTTGACAGCCTCCCTCCTCTATTCCATACCGGCCACCAAGCCTTTGGGTCCCTCCACTTTTGGAGATGTGACATTTGTGCTGTATTCCAGCTAACCCCAGGAGAGCTTTGTTTTATCAAAACTAAATGGCAGTGTATTTTATTTTCAAATTAAACCAAATTAAAATTAATTTTGTTTTGGGACTTTTGAGAATTTCACAACATATTCTGAGATAATTGGTTTTGCCCCCTGGGTATTGCATAAGACAACAGCTCTCACTATGCTTTTTTTTTTTTTTTAATTTGTCCCCAGAGGTCTCATGGTTAAGATCTTAAATAGCAATTATTATTATTATTGTTATTATTATTATTATTATTATTATTATTATTATTATTATTATTATTATTGGTATGACTGTGGGGAAACCTACTTTGGAGTAATAAAGTTCTATCTTAAGTTCAGCACAAGAAATAGTGTTCATAGTTAGTTTTCATTTGTTTGTTTAGGAGACAACATAGGTTTTGGGCAAAGAAGCCATTTTGGAGTTAGTTTTTCTTTTTCTTTACCTTATTTAACCTTCATTTTACCCAGTGGGAAAATACTGATGATAGTTATGCCGACTGCCTTGTTAGTGGCAGGAAACAGCTAAACACTCTGTGTGTGTGTGTGTGTGTGTGTGTGTGTGTGTGTGTGTATGGAAAGAGAGAGAGAGAACAAAAGAGAGAGAAAAAACATTTTGTCTTTTATAGGGCACTAACCTATCACATTACTGATGCTGGTTGAACTCATTTAAAATTAATTTTTACATTTCAAATGTAAATATAAATACTTAGGGGATTATAAAGTAAAAAGGAGATCAGGTATTAAATTGTGAATGTTGTCTCTTTAAAGCACACTTACGAACCCGAATGCCATTTGAGAAAGCTGATGGACAATCCGGTTATCTTTTCACACAGAGGCCGTGTTGGTTACTGAACTGTTTATTATTTGTTAGGGCGTTGTGACTTGGGGGCGGCCTCTTCATCCTGGACATGGTTTCTACTCAAGCTTGTTTAGAGAAACTGATGGCCTCTCAGCAGTGCCTCTGAGGGTGCTTCCTGTTCTGTGTCAGAAAACAGTTCAAAGGAGCAACAGAGATGCTAGTTGTAGTAGCTAGTGGATGTAATAGTAGTATTTTTGTATGTATTTAATGCTGTGGTAGATGCTGTGTTCATCACCTGACGTTTATTAATTCAGTTTTGTGAGAGCAGCTGCAGAGTTGTGACTTTTGTGTATAATCTTTTATGTGTTTACATTTATTTGCCTGTCTGTGTCTGTGTGTCTATGTGGGTGGGTTCCTACACCACGTGGGTCCTGGGGATTGAACTCAGGTCATTAGGTTTGGCAGCAGGCGTCTTCAGCTGCTGAGCCCTATTCTCACTCGATAGAGACACAGGCTATATGATTTAGCTGAGGTTAGACCAGGAGACAAGGTGGCTTCTGCTCCACAAGGCCACTTTTACACTCGTGCCACTGTTTTACTGTCTCCTCGTTTCTGCTGATCTCGGACCTGGGTTCAGCTCATCTGTGTGATGTCCCTCTGTAGGGAATGCTTGAAGGTGTTGGTGTGGAGACCACGAAATTCTTTGTCTGAAGGCCAATCAGGCATGAAAATGTGCTCAACCACTAATCAGGAAATTGAAAGTAGTGCTCTTCACTTTCTCACCACCTGATTGAAAAACAAAAAACAAAACAAAACAAAAAACAAAACAAAACTGGGCAGATTCCTCCATCCAACGGCAGCCACAGTAGGGGGTGGGGTGAGGCAGGAAACAGTCTTATATGTGACTAGTAGGAGCTGAAACGGCTTCAGCATTTAGAAAACATAACTAGCAGGACTTTGAATTGGTAACTGTAGCGGTGAATTCCCCAGTGAGTAATTGTAAGTAGGAAAGTGTTCTTCTATGTAGCGCAGTTTGTAACAACAAAAACTGTACCCAAATAAATTGTATGCTGTCATGCACATCATAGTATCCTAGACAATTGACACACAGTGTGCTTTGCTTTTTCTCCCAGATACAGGACTGATTTGGAAATAGGACCCGAGCAACAACCACCAGTGATTAAAATACTACTTTAAGAAAGATGGAACTGGCTCATCACAATGGGTTTACTGTCTATTATTAATTATTATTGTTGTTGGAGTCTTGAGGGTTGGGCCTGGGGCCTTATGCATGCTAGGCTAGCACTCTCATGCATATATTATTATAATAATATTATGTAATATTAGATAATATAATTATTATATATGATTATTATACATAATATATAATATATGTAATATATTATATTACATATAATATATTATAATCATATAATTATAATATATTATAATCATATATAATTATGACATATTATATAATAGATATAATATATGTAATATATTACATAATAATATATAATATAATACTATAATTATATTATAATAATATATTATTATATATTATCTATATCCAGCCCTGCCCCTTCCTTTGAGATTTCCTTGGAACAGTATCTCTCCATGTTCTCCAGGCTAGCCTTGTCTTCACTGTGTAGTTCAGGCAGACCTTGAACACACGATCCTTTTGCCTCCACACCATCAGGCCTTGCCATATGTCTTTACTCTTGAATGAAACTGACTTCCTGTCCCCACGTGCTGGTACTGCTGAGCAGCAGGACTCCTTGGGTGGGTTAATGTGGAGAAAGCACGGAATGGAGAATGCTTCTAGTAGACAGGCTGGGAAACGCATGGGGCCCGGACTGGGCGTGCTCAGTGCTTCCCTTTAACTTTTGTTAAGTCACTCCCCCTTCTCTGAGGACTCTTCAGGATGGACAGGAAGTGAACTGCATCTTCCTTGTTATGGTTTGGATCTTAAACGTCCTCCAAAGGTCACTGTATTGAGGGATTGGTTGTCAGCCATTGGCATTGTTGGGTGAAGCCTTTGGCAAGAGTGGGGACTAGTAAAAGGGTTGGGGTATAACAACTGGAAATGACAGGCTCTCTGTAAAACTCTAAGGAGTGAGGAATATCCGTTAAGCCCTCCACTGCCCCATACTGTGGCGTACTCCTTAGCTTTAAAAAGTGCAAGTTAACTGGAGATGAGCAGATCTGCTGTATGGTTGCTTTCCCCATTGCTGTGGAGGAGTTACTCGAGGAAGGGATGCTGACTCAGGCTGACAGTTCCGGACCTACAGTCCAGCCGGGAGGGGAAAGCTTTGGCTTTGGAGCTGGCTGTGGCTGTGATGGCAGAAGTCTGCTGCTCACATCAAGGTGGATCAGGAAGCAGGAAGCGCTCAACTGACTTCCTCCCGTTCTCGTTGTATTCAGTCTGGATCCCAGCCCGTGGCATGGTAGCACACATTCAGGATGGGTCTTTCCCTCTCAGCCAGTCTTCCTTGGACGCACTCTCACAGGTATAACCAGAAGTGGGCTTGACTAATGCCCTAGGCATTTACTAATGCAGTCAGGTTGACAGATTTAATCAACACGCTGAGAAGCGTGCCTGCCTTTATAGGTGAGTGGAAAACCACACCACAGGCTGGTCATTATGCCATGAGCATATGAAGCCAAGGGAGAAACCAACGCCTGTGGGTCGATACTGCCTCTTTATATCCAATTAAAAATAGAGACCTTATTAAGGACTGTTCTCTGGTCTCTTAAGAAGGAAGGTGGATGAAGAGATTGTCCTGTCATTTAATTTTTCTTATATCTTCTATTTAATACGCATTCCTGCCACCTTATTGAAAGTGAGCATCTATTAATTTTCATAATAAAATGGAATCAGTGAAAATTCACATGGCTGCTTATGACGTGCTTCATTTAGATGTGGTTTTATTCGATGCCTGGAAGAAGAAAAGGGCGAGGCATCCACCCAGTATGTTTCATGCAGTCTGAATGGCTAGTAGTAATTTCATTCATCTGAATGGCCTTATACACTCCATGTGGACCAATGGGTTTTATTCGTGTTTGTGTGTGTGTGCATGTGCACACGGGTATGTGTGTGTATGTACGTTCATGTGTATGTGCCCCTGTGTGTGTATGTATCTGTGGTTACACGTAGAGGTCAGAGGTTGACATCCATGTGCTTTTTAAACCTTCTGTAAAGACTTAGACCTATAATGTTCTAAGCCTTCTTTGTAGCCTTCTCGCAGTACGTACAGCAGAGGATGTGGAGGAGCAAGGGAATGTGGAGGATGTGGAGGAGCAAGAGAAAGGCACTCAGGATTGCAGCTGGTATGCGGGAATGCCGTGTCGAAGAAGTCTAGTGATGTCATAGTTCCCATTGGCCAGGTCACCAAAGCAGATTTGGCCGTCTGGAGACTCCATTTCCTTTTGTTGAGAGTGAGACCATGGTCCCCACACCCCTCTGGGGACCACTTGAGGGGTTTGGACCAAATCAGTGATATGTCTGATAGGTTTTTCAACTGCTTTTAATTACTGTAGCTTATACTCCTATCTCTTCTTACCTGCTACTTAGCAGCAGGTTGAAGCAGCATCTCCGCTCTGTCTGCGTGGTAGAATCACCCAGGGAACTTTCACAGCAGAAAGGATACCCCTTTCCCCATTGTGGTTCAGAGTGAGGCTGCACCTATGAACATTAGTCTTTTTCAGTTTTGTTTTCAGAGGAAACAGAAGCGTTTTTATTACATAATTTATGAGCATGTGTGTTGCTGCATGGGTTTGTAGGTCAGAGGGCAACTTGCTGGAATTGGTTCATGGCAGGAAGTGCATTTACCTGATGAACCATCTCTGGCTTAACTGTCAGTCTTTTTCTGTTTTGTTTTGGGAGGAATTTAAAAACAATTTTAATTTAAATATTTATCTTTAACATTCTTTTGATTCTAGTGGCTAATTGAGTGTCCTTATCTCAGGGTGTTATCTTTCTAGTCAGTTAACTTTACAGTTTTTTTGGTTTTTGTTTGTTTGTTTGTTTGTTCCTTTCTTTGGAGACAGCGTTTCTCTGTGTGTAGCTTTGGCTGCCCTAGAACTCACTCTGTAGGCCAGGCTGACCTCGAACTCATGGAGATCCTCCTGCCTCTGCCTCCCAAGTGCTAGGATTAAAGGTGTGTGCCACCACCTTCCAGCTAGCTTTACAGTTTGTAGCTCAGATAATTCACGTGGAACTTTGTAGCTCAGAGAGTGCTGGCACATCCCACTTAGTGCCCATTACTGTCTTGTGGATAGATGTTATTTTCTTATATAACCAAGAACATAGAAGCAGTTCTGTTCTGGATGTTATATTTTATTACTCAACCAGATTGAGAGAAGCTGAATACAACCTCAGCTGGGTGGAACTGAGAAATAGAGAAAATTTCAGATTTCATAAAAATATGTGCTACACAAGTATCCTTTTATGAAATATATGTGTATTTATGTACATTTTATACTAATATATACATAATGCTAATGTTTTATATTAGTCATATGGACATTATACAAATGTATATTATCTATACGCACTGCACACACACACATGCACACGCCTGCACTTAGACACACACACACACACACACACACACACACACACACACACACACACA
>NW_026594462.1:2984422-3018093 GCF_907164565.1 Psammomys obesus
CACACACACACACACACACACACACACACACACACACACACACACACCGGCTAGCGTTTGAGATCTTTTTCCATATGTAGGTCCTGGCACATTTAAGCTTATAACACCACCCACACATGTTCTTTTTCAGGCCTGGTCAGCATCCCTTACTCCCTCTAGATGCCCTTTGATAAGACCCTGTTCCTACATGGGCCCCTCTGACTCCCAGTTTTATTTCCACCAAGGCTGTGGAAAGCCACAGGAAGGCTTTCCAGATGTGAACCAGGAAGCTCTGTTTGGACCCGAAAGGTCTTTCATACACCTGTACGTTTAGGTGTGAGGCATGCCCTTGGAGGGGATGTTGAGAGCTCTGCCTTTTCCTCTCTGCATCCTGGATCTCTGAGGAGAGCAGGCCGTTTTTACCACACGCTTCTGGCATGATGTTCTGTGCTGCCTTGTGCCTGCAGCAGCTGTGCTCACTATCCGTGGACTGACGATGTGATCCAGAGTCTACCATTCTTCTTCTTTAAATGCTTTCTTGCAGGTACGTATTATAGCCACGGGAAGCTGTCTTCACACAGGATGCCTGGGTTCTGGTCCCAACTCTGAGGCTCACAGCTATGGGACCCAGGACACTTACTAGGTTCAGGTTTCCTCACCTGGAAAATGGGGTATTGGAATTGAGAGTGAGAAGGTTGAGTTCAACGTGCCCATTTGTGGGCCCAGGAGCCAGACTCCCTTTTTTTTTTTTTTTTTTAAACACGGTTTTTCTTACTCTAGGCTGGCCTCAAACCTGTTATGTACCTGAGGATAGCATTGAACCCAGGGCTCTGTGCGTGGTAGGCAGGCAATGTATCAAATGAGTCCCATTCTCAGCCTTAGAGTCCCTGGGTTCAACGCCAGTATTGCCACTGACTTTCTGGTATGTGGACTTTTGATAAGTTTCTTAACCCTTTTGTGACTTTATCTGTCTAACACATGCTTCAAATATCCTTAGAGTTGTGAAGATGAAAGGTCTTATCTAGACAGAAAAGAGGATTTCGACATGTTCTGGCCATGTGCTTGGTACCATAAATGGCACCACACCGTCACTGTTATTGGATCCACTAACAGGAACAGTGGATTTTATTTTCAAAGGAGGCGGGTGGGAGTGTGTCTGAGGACTGTTTTCCAGCTCCCACACGGTCCTGAATTCCAGTCATTCTTCCCTGTCTCCTAAAGCAAGGATTTTAAACATATGACTTCTGAGTAGATTATCCTTGTCCTGGATCAAGAGACACGACAGCCATTTTTGCCCCCCATAGCATCAGTTTTGAAAGGGTTTTTCCATTCTGAGCTGTAGCTAATGCGCTCCTGCATGAAGTTTTTAGCACAGGACAAGCCAGAAAGAAGTCTTCCTGTGCAATTTAAACTATAACCAACTCTGCGCAGATTGTTTCTTTGGGAATTAAGAGGGATAATCTCATCTTACTCAGAACTGCTGAAGGAGTATGTGAGAATACAAACCCTCTGAGACTTGGAGAGTTTCACTCAAAAAAAGCCTGCCACTGGCAAGGACTCTTAGCTCTGGTAATATTGCTTTAAATCCCATCCTGGACAGCTCTGGTGTCTTAACTCAAACTGCTACCGTATAGCCGAGTATTTTAAGGAGCTGTTATTTTAGTTTTCTTGGCAGTTATTGACAGTCTTTGAGAGGGTTAGATGAGATAATAGACGTCAATCACTTTGAATGACAACTGACAATTGTTGAGGCCCTGACACATAATATGTTCCAAAAAATGCCGATTGCCAGGTTGTGGGGGGGGGGTATGGCAACCCACAGGTAAATTGCTCGCTATCTCAGCATGGAGAGCTGGGTTCCGTCTTCCAGAATCCATGAAAAAACTCCAGGTGTGCGTGTTGCTCACCTACAGTCTCAGTGCTGGGGGCTGAGACAGGCACATCCCTGAGGACTGCTGGCCAGCCAGCTTAGCCAAACTGATGAGTTCTGGGTTCAGAGAGAGACTCTGTCTGGAAGGATGAAGTGAGGAGTGACTGAGGACAATGGTAGATGGGCACCAGTGTATGCACAGGTGCTCAAATGCACACTTTTTTTTTGAGATGGCGTTTCTCTGTGTAGCCTTGGCTGTCCTGGACTCACTTTGTAGTCCTGGCTGGCCTCGAGCTCACAGTGATCCACCTGCCTCTGCCTCCCTGAGTGGTGGGGGTTACAGGCGTGAACCATCGCCCCCGACTGAATGCGTACATTTTTAAAAGGCGCTTTTTGTCACTTTTCAAGCTTCTGTGTTTGAAACAAAGGCCAAAGGACAGTGGACTTTTTCAACATGTCCAACCCTAGAATCAGCTATCAACAGGGTTAATAGTAGCATCCAAGCAGGACCAGCAGTTGAGTGGCCGTTCTGGTGGTCATTTTTGTTGTAGCCTCTAGGTAGCTGGCTCCAGATTATGATGAGGCCCGCAGTGTCGCCTGCACCCCTGGCTTTGGCCTTTGCCTACTCTCCACCTTCTGGGGTAAAGAACAGTGATGCCTACTTCAGCTCCCGGGCTTGAGAAGAGGTTTTTTTTTTTTATCGGGCAGTGTTACAGGTTAGATTCACGTGCTGAGGCCATAACCCCAGTGTCTGAAAATGTTACCATGTTTGGCGATGGTCTTCAAAGAGGTGGGGATGAGGGTGGGTCGTACGGAGTCTAATATAGCTGGTGTCCTTATAGGGAACGTCAAGACACTGATTCGCAGAGATTATGTGGGGACACAGAGCAAGATGGTCAGTAAAGCTAAGGGGAGAGGCTCCAGGGAAGCCAGTCCAGCTCACATCTCAGACTCAGTCTTCCAGCTTCCAGAATCAGGAGATGATATGTGTCTGTTGTTTAAGCCATCTGGCTTGTGGTACTTTGTTATGGCAGCACCAGAAAAGAATATGGGCAGCCAGCAAATTTTCCCAAGCCGTGCGCCTGGGAGCGAATGCCAGGACCTGAGATGGTGAGTGGTGAGTGACCTCAGCCCCTGCGCCTCATGGTGTTGTTCCCTGTCTCCCCGTGTCTAGGGAAGCAGGTGACTGGATCAACCTGTCAGGGTCATTAATGTGAAGTTTGTCATTGTCCTCCAACCATCGTAAGCACTCGTTAAAAGACAGGTCCAGGATGAGAGGAGATGTCAAAGGAAAGATTGCTGGGCTGTAAAATCATGCACATTTGCTTATCCACAGGCTGGGGAGAAAAATAGGCTTGTTGGAGATTTAAAAACATGTCTTGCTCACATTCCAAGGTGCTGGGAATAAGGATCTCTTTGAAAGTGAAAAGTAGCAAAAAGTGTGGGACAGACACTTTTTGTTCTATGGAACAGCAGGGAATCACAGTTTGAGTTTCCGTCTGTTTTTTTTTTTTTTGGAGGCAGGGAGGGAGTGCAAGGCAAGAGAGTACTGTTTGTGCTGTTTGTAGTGGAAGAATGACTTTCCTTTGAGTCAGGGGTCATTTAATCAAGTTGTTGTTTTTTTTTTTGTGTTGGTGCATAGAAAGAAGTGCTGCTGAGGAAAATGGTCCAGGCCTGCCCTCTTGTCTGCCCCTCCTTGGTACACTGTTGGAGGAGGGGAAATCATTCTGGACTGTTGATATTTGCTATCTGTTAAAAATAGCATGCCTGCCTCTCCTCAGTTAGGAGGAAGGCCATATTTTTAGGTCCTGACCCAGTTTGTTTTCAGTTGGAAGCCATGAAGGCCATGAGACAGAAATCCCCAAATAACAGCTTTCGTCTGGCAGAGTGTGAGAGTAGCAGGGTGGGGGGTGGGGGGTGGGGGGTCGGGGTGGGGGCTGTATTTACCATCCACTTTTGAAAATCGCAGCACAGTGTACCCTGGGCTGGCGGAATAAGAGCACACGCTTTGAGGGTGTGCTTGATTTTCTCCAAGTGACTCTGGAATCTTGCAAAGGCTGTGGAAATTGAGACTGTGCTGCATCCAAGTTATGTCAGCCTGGCTCGCGTTTTGGAATCTGATCAGCAAAACAGCAGCGGGGGCCCACACAATACTGTAATTGTGGGGAAGGCGCTGATAGAATTCAGGAATGGAACTGCAGCCCCCAGCATGCCTCTCTCTCTCTCTGGACACCGCAGCAGTCAGGCCTCTGGAGGCCACAGCACTGGAAAAAGGAACTATCCAGCTAGAGTACCTTGTAATTATGAAGGATTTAATAAAGGATATCACAATGCATGCCCACACGTCGTCTTTATCCATGTGTCCTCTAAGACGTGGGGCTAAATCTTTGGGGGATTTGGTATATGCCGAGTTCTTTTCATAAAGACAAGTTTTTAGAATGAAAAGGGGAAAAAAAAAATAAAAAACCTCTCTCCTTTTCAGTCTCCTTTCTGGAAACCGCCTTGACTTTCAGGTTTATCTCTGTTGTAGGTTTGCATCATAAGAGCTGAAAACCCAGGGGTGTATTGCCTTTTCCTACAGAAGGAAAGGAAGAAGGTGACTTGGGCTATGTGAATGAATGCTGCGTGGGAGAGAGACTGGGTGCAGAGCTGGCAGGAAGAGGCTGGGGAGGTCAGTTCAAAGCAGTCCCACATTAGTGGGTGAATACATTCCTTGCCCAACTTGAGTACATGTTACCTGTCGGAATGTAGACAGCGAGTGCGCACATCGTTTCAAGAGGTCATCTATGTTAGCTTCTTTAGTCCAAAGATGACTCTAGGTGATGGTAGAGCAGGTTCCAGATTAAATGCTAAGGGTGATCAGGCATGGAGGATGGGGTATGGTTCTTGCTAAAACTAGAGATGGGCCTGGAAGATTCAGGAACCTCAGTGAAGTTTGGGCAAGCAAGTGATCTTTGTCCGTTCAGACAATACCTTACAATTACTCTTAGGCTGTGTTCTTTTTTTTTTGTTTTGTTTCCTTTTGGTTTGTTTTTTTGAGATAGCATCTTGCTGTGTAGCTTGGCTGGCCTAAAAAAAACAGTACACAACGCAGACTGGCTTCAAAGTTGTGATAATCCTCTTGCCTCTGCCTCCCAAGTGCTGAAGTTATAAGTATGCACCATTCCGCCTGGCGAGATTATGTCATTGATAATTCAGCTCATTGAAAACGCTGCTTCTGGAATTATAAGTATACACCATTCTGCCTGGCTAGGCTGTGTTGTTGATTACTTGGCTCATTGAAAACTTTCTTTCTCCTTCATGTCAGAATTTCGAAGTGGATTATAATGGGGTAAAGGGAGGGGGCACAAACACGTGTTCCTGGGTCCCACTCAAAAAGTGCCCAGACTCAGTAGGTGCCAGAGAAGGTACATTTCTTACTGGTTTCCAGGCATTGCCATTGCTACTTTTCTGAGGACTATTCTCCAAGGAATTCTGCTGTATCGCCTGAGTCGTTTCTCCTATACAAATGTTCCACATTTCCTGGCCAAACAGAAAGAATGGAGCAAATTTCTCTGTGGCCACTTTCCTGAGTAAAAATGCCTTTCTGTGGCTGTCACTAGGCTGAGAGGAGAGAATGTAACACACACACACACACACACACACACACAAACTTTTTGTTTTTTTTTTAACAGGATCTCACCATGTATGTACCCTGAAGCTGGCCTTAAACTAGTCATCCTCCTGCCTCAGCCTCCCCTCTGTGAGGTTACAAGAGTGCTTGACGACACCAGAATCTCTCTCTATTTTGTGTATGTGCATGCCAGTTGTTGGCTATTCATTTTAGTCTAGATTCAAAGAGGACCAAAGCTTGCATAGTAGGCTCTTAACTCCTTTTCTGGCTCTTTTAAGGTCATAAATAAAGGTGGTGTCTACTGGGAACAGGTGCATCTGGTGAGATATAATCTTTTTTTTTTTCCAAGACAGGGTTTCTCTGTGTAGCTTTGGCTGTCCTGGAACTCACACTGTAGACCAGGCTGGCCTCAAACCTACTGAGATCCACCTGCCTCTGCCTCCCGAATGGTGGGATTAAAGGCATGTGCCACCATCAACCTGCCAGATGTAATCTTTTAAACAGAGAGGAAACATAATACAGCCATTATCAACAAAAACTTTCTGAAAGCTCAATTTTCAATAAGGGATCTAAAGTACTGTGGCTTTTTATGGAGAAAACGAAATGAACTCAAGTGAAGATGGTGCCCTTCCTTTTTCTCACCTTCTCCCTCTCCTCTTCCCCACTATACAGCTAATGAACCTCAAAACAGCTGCCTCTCTTTGAGGCTTGGAAATATTCTGATGAAATCCTGTTCATGACTTACATCTTTTTTTTTTTTTTTTTTTTTTAATTTTCTAAAAGTGAAGTGGTGCTGATCTTCATCCTCAATACTTTGAAGAATTTACATTACTTTTCTAGCTTTGATAGTGGTTGAACCACTCAATGTTCACAATTCGATTTGGCTTAAGTTTAAACTGCAAGGATAGATGTTAGTTCTCTTTCAAAAGTTAGCTGATTAGGCTGGAGGGATGGCTCAGTGGTTAAGAGCACTGTTTGTTCTTCCAAATGGACCCGGGTTCAATTCCCAGCATCCACACTGCAGCTCACAACTGTCTGTACCGCCAATTCCAAGGGATCTGACACCTTCACACTAATGTACATAAAATGAAATTTTAAAAGTTATAAAAAAGTTAGCTGATCTTTCCCATGGGTTTTGAGGAATTGTTTATATATATTTATATGTATTTTTCTCTGGCTTGCATATATAGCCCAGGCTGTCTTTGAACTCATATGTGCAACCAGAACTCCTGATCTTCTTGCTTTGACCTCCTGAGCACTGAGGTTATAGGGATGAGGCACCATACCCAGCTTTTAATGTTTCATTTTTTTCCCTTCTCTTGCTCCTCTTCTTCCTCTCTGCCTTACTTTCCTCCTTTTGTTAATGCTGGGGATTGACCTCACACATGCAAGACTGCCCTACCACGAAGCCATGCCCACACCCCTTACAGGAAATGTTCTTCAGAGATAGAGCATCGAGACTTGTTTGTAAGAGCATGGTGTCTGTCTTGTATAGCTGCCTATATTTGACACTGAGCTCCAACGTGGGTTGTGTCTCTCACGGATTTCCAGTGTCACACCTTGAACTTGATGGCTGCCCTTTCTTATTTGGTGCTGATTTAAAGGAAGAAAAGTGGGGTCAGAAAATTCCTGATAGCCACCTTGGCAAAACTTGAATTTTTAAGTTTTGTTTTGTTATTTTTTTTTAAGCATAAAGTTAACTCTTCTCTTTGTTGTGACCAGATGCTTGACAAGAAATAGTTAGGGAAGAAGAGCTTGTATGTTGGCTCACGGTGTGTGGGGATCCAGTCCACCGAGGAGAAAAAGCGTGGTGGCAGGAATGGTCATCTTATATACATAGTCAGGAAGCAGAGGGCAGATAGGAAGTGGGGCTTACCCCCTCTCATGATATACTTCCTCCAGTGAGACTCCACCTCCTAAAGATACAACAACCTTCAGGATAATAGCATCATCAGCTGTGGAATCAAATGTTCCAGCACATCAGCCTACAGGGGGCGCTTTACCTTTAAAGTCCAGCACAAGGGCATATAGGACAATACAGGCTTCCTTTTAGAGATGTGCAGGAAAAGAAACCCAGTCAGCAGACTTCCCATCTCCTTCAACCAGTGGTTCTCAACCTCTGGGTTGAGACCTCTGCAGGGGATCGCCTATCAGATATTCAGCATATCAGATATTTATACTATGATTCATCAGAGTAGAAAAATTATAGCCATGAAGTAGAAATGAAATAATTTTGTGGATGGGAGTCATTGCAGCATGAGGAACTGTATCAAAGGGTAGCAGCATTAGGAAGGTTGAGAGCCACTGCCTTAAACACTAAAATTTCATGCTGTGGGAAGGAGAGCATTTGAAAGTTTCAAGGGGCTGGAGAAGGGACTCCGGTTTATTCTTTCTTTCTCTCTTTCTTTATGTGTGAATGTTTTGTCGGCATATATGTTTGTATACCTGATGTACGTTTGGTACTCAAGGAGGCCAGAAGAGGGTATCCGATCCCTTGGAAATGGGCTTTCTGACGACAAAGAGCCTCCATCTCTCAACCAGTGTGTGCTGGGAGCTGCTCCAGCCTTAGGCTTATTATACCATGTAAGGGCAGCACTCTTTTTCTGTGTCTCATCCCTCTCCCAAACAAACACTCACCTGGGGGGGGGGGGATATCTAAGTTTCAGATGCGTCTTGGTACAGACACCCGAAAAACCAGAGGTAGATTTATACACAAGCAAAACCCTGAAAACGTCTTTATTCTCTTGTCCATAGGTTAACTTTGTGGCTTGCCAGCTTTTCGCCTTGTCCACTGCTTTCTGGTTCAGAATCTACCTACACCCTGGTAAAGCCAACCCCGAGGTCCGGCACATGTTGGCCACCATTTTGGGCATTTATTTTGTTATGTTTTGTTTTGGCTGGTGAGTATGAGCCTCATTAAATCCTCATGTTTATTGACTGGATGTTTTGTGATGATGTGTTTCTTGGTAAGAAATATACGGCATTGTAAAATACCTACTGTATTGAAGAGGTTGGTGAGATTGTGAATGTTGTAGGAATCCTACTGTAAAGTAATGGGGTTGTGTGAGCCTTCACTCATGTGATAGACTGGAACCAACAAAGGGGTTAACCATTGAAAGTGCTGTCTGTTTTGTTGTTGTTTGTTTTCTTAAGATGACATCTC
This sequence comes from Psammomys obesus, assembly GCF_907164565.1. Taxonomy (NCBI): domain Eukaryota; kingdom Metazoa; phylum Chordata; class Mammalia; order Rodentia; family Muridae; genus Psammomys; species Psammomys obesus. Next base: position 2,993,048 of record NW_026594462.1, read on the forward strand.
TACAAACCTCCTTGAATCATATAGATGGAATGCTGTGAGGTTTAAGTCTTCCTAACAGAGGGCCCTCCCTAATCTTTGCAGATGTTGGTGTGTCTCTAGTCTTGCTGTTGGAGACTTGGTGTCAGTCCAAAGGTTTCAGGGCAGGTATTAGGGAGATGACGCATTGTCTAATAGATGGCAGATTTAGCTTTGTGTAGACACCTGCTAAGCCTCCAAGACTGCAAACACCTAGGGAGTGGCACTTCTTAGGCCATACGCTTTAGACACTAAAATTTCTAGAAATGACTCTTAAAGGAAATTTGTGAGCTTGGGGAAGGTACCAGAATACTGTTCTAATTTTTCCACAAACCATTGGGAGAAGATGCATATTTTCGAATCAGCCACCATGTGAAAAAGCCCTTGTATGTCGGGAATTTGATTTTGGTGCTGGTACTTTGAAACTTACCATAATAGCTTTGAGACTTAAAAACATAAAGTCCACCTAAAAGAATTCTCTTTGGCCTTTTAATTTTATATGGGTAGAAAGCAGCTGCAAACTTTCCCACTTAATGATTCTGGACATTCCTAGGGCTTTAACTGCAAACTGTGTCCAAGTTTCCTGGTGTCTTTTTTTGAAATATAGTGTTTCGATTCCATAGAACAATAATTTAACTTATGTTCTCTTATGAGTTCACTGGTCGATTGCTTTTTGGAACGGGGGTGGGGGTGGGGTGGGTATCCAGTGGGTGGGTTGGTATGTTTTCAGCATCTTCCCTCCCCTTTTCTTATATCTTAAAGGTATTCTGTACATCTCTTTGTGATGGTGTTGATGGGTTATGGGGTCATGGTCACTGCAAGTGTCTCCAGCATTCACAGGTAAGATCCTGCGGTTGAGCAGTGTGCAATTTTGTGATCTTCTGGAGGAAACGTGTCTTGCTTGTTCCCCATAAGTGAAACGTCTGAGTGTCTCCAGGACGACAGAGAATGGAGAGGACGGGGATCTTCAGGAAAAAGGAAGCAGAAAAAAGTTTTTAAAATCTTTATGAAGAAAAAAATACCAAGTGGGACTGAGTTGAAAAATGGTTTATCTTTATCAGGCAGCCTCAAGCCGGGCACAGGTTAATCACCACGTTAGAATACCATGCAGCGGTAGAAAGGAATACAGAGATACAGAACGATGTGTTTACATTGTTAAGTGTGTTGAAGGAAGGAAGCCACCCAGATGATGTTTTTAAAAAATGTAAGCTAATCTGTGACGGCAAGAGAACCAGAAGTGACTGGTGGGGGTGGTGCCTGGAGACTGAGCAAGGGTTAGGAAAAGAAGCATGTGCAGCGGTGAGGCAAAGTCCAGTCTAAGGGTTGGGTGCAATTTTCTGAGTGTTTGCATATATAAAAACGTACTAATTTTATACTTTGAATATGTAAATGTATACTATTTAAGAAAACTAATCCACAAGAAAGGACTAAGTTTTTCTGTGTTGTTTGCTTTTATGGCACCGAAGGAGTTTTAACACTTCCTTGAAGTCTGTATGACCACACGATCAGCAGGTGTGTGTGTGTGTGTGTGTGTGTGTGTGTGTGTGTATGTGTGTGTGTGTGTGTGTGGTGTGGCTGTCTGAAAAGTCAGTGTTGATTGTGCTTTTTGTGGCCTCTGGCTTTTGTGACTTTGTTTCAAGTTCCTTTTATTTAAAAATTTATTTGGAGAGCTGGAGAGAATGCTCATTGGTTGAGAATACGCACTGCTCTTTCAGAGGATCCAAGTTTATCCTATTATCTGTGCATGGTGTTCACGACTGCCTGGACCTCTGGCTTCAGATAGCCCAGCTCCCTCTGCTGGCCTCCACGGGCACCTGCGTTCATGTGCACATACTCAGACACAATCACACACAATTAAAAACAAAGAGATCTTTAAGGATTTATTTTTATTTTTATGTATACATGTGCCTGTGTGAATTTATGTGCCTCACATGTGTACAGGAACCTGAGGAGGACACTGGATCTCTTGGAACTAGATACAGGAGGTTATAAGCCCCTCTGTATAGATTCCAGAAATTACCTGTCAGAGCACCAACGGATCTGAATTGCTGAGGCATTGCTTCAGCCTCCAGTGTATTTTGTAAACATAAAGACTTTTATCTTTTGCTTACGTTGCATTTTCAGCATTTAGAAAGATTCTTGGCACAGACAAGAGTGAAGGCTCAGTAAATATTTATGGAAAGAAATAGATGGGGTACTTTGGAAAGATACTTGCAGGTTAGACTTGGTAGAACACACCTTTAATCCCAGTACTGGGGAGGCAGAATCAGGAAGATCTCTGTGGGTTTGAGGCCAGCCTGGTTTATTTAATGAGTCCCAGGACAGCCAGGGCTATGCAGAGAGAGTATGTCACAAAACAAAACAAATCTTGTGCTTATCATTTCTTTGTTTATGGCTTCTCTGAAAAGCTTCCCTTCTGGCTTCAGGAAGCCCTTTGATTAGTGAGGGCATCACCATTCTTGTTAAAAACACTGAAGTGTAACTTTTCAATATATATATATATATATATATAACTTTGCAGTTGCAATAAAATTTTCATTTTGGGAGGAAAGTCTTTTTTTTTTTTTTTTTTTTTTTACATGCTTTTAAACTTCATAGTCTTCCAACTTTGTATTCAAATAAGCTGTGGAAATATGATTCCTAATCTCTCCTCTGTTCTCTTCCTGAGAAGATAGTTTCATTTAGGAAGTTTTCCTAATTTGAGAAGGATGCTTATAAGAGCCTTTTAAAAAAAGTCACATTGCAGGGGGTGTGTGTTGCTTGCCTTTTCCTAAACATGGTTTTAAACTATTAGTGACAATGTTACATTTTATAGCATTTTACATGCCCTTTTCTTCTTTTCGTTTTGTTACATTGTTTTTTCCTTTACTACTATTTCATTTCTAAAATTTTCATGCCGCATATTTTGATTATGTTCGCCCCCTTTCCCGGCTCCTCCTACAGCTCAGCTCCCACCCTCCTCACTTCATTTTTTTTTTCCTTGAACAAAGTAGGAACAAAACAAAAACCAAACAAGAAACCACATGGATTCTGTTTTGTGCCAGCCAACTATTCATGAGCACACAGCCCGCCTACCCTGAGAGCTTATATACCTGGTGTCGATCCATTGAAGAAAACTAGTCTTCTCTCTCCCACCAGTTATCAACTGCAAATACCTTCTTGGTTAGGGATGGGACTTTGCCGATTGCCTACCCTTGACAATCTGTCAGCTCTTCCTCATGCTTGCACGACACCAGTGAGGTGCCCTCTGGTTTTCAGATCGTCAAACACTTACATGAGCCCTTGTTTCAAGGCAGGCTTAAGTTTCCATATTCCCTTCCAGAGTCTGGGAACGGGACACTCCAAGCTGGGTGGAGCTGAGCGGGTCACAGAGAGTGAATGACTTTCACCACAACAATGCTGTGGTAGCAGACAGCTCTGCTGTGAGAGGGAAAATGGAAGATGCCCAAACTCGTTCTTCCTCTTTCTGTTTGCTTGAACCGTTGCCAGTTTGCAGAAGTAGGGAGTGGTCTATTTCCCAAAGGAAGAACTCCACGGGACTCCGCAACATGCTGAAATGTTGTTTCCTCTGAGTTGTCTCAGGCAAAAGAGGCTGGGGTTAGAAAATGTGAAATCTGGGTAGGTGGGGTAGTCTCCCTGTGTATTAGCTTTCTCCTACCCACGAATTGTGGCATTTGTGAAAGTGTGAATGACAGTCCTTTTTTTTTTCTTTTTAATTTAGAAAGTGTGATTATTTCTGGATGGTTATGGATAACTCTATCTGTCTCTGTCTCTCTACCTGTCTGTTCTCACCTCTCTGTCCCTCTGTCTCCGTGCCTGTGTGGTACGTGCAGGAATATGCATGGATGCATGCAGAGACCAGAACAGAATGTCGATGTCTTCTTCTGTTGCTGGAGACCTCATTGCCTTGAGACACTGTCTTTCACTGAAACTGGAAGCTCACTACTTTTTGGTCTAAGCTAGCAAGCTTCCAGGGTCTGTCTGTCTCTGACCCCAACTGCTAAAGTTACAGGCAAGTACAGCTATGGCTAGCTTTTTTTTTTTTACATGGGTGCTGGGTTTTGAACTCAAATCCTCATGCTTGCCTACAAGCTTTCTTACCGACTGAGCCATCTTCCCAGTATCCCTTAAATGCAAATTCTGAAGACTGTGATTTTAGGATCCCATCTGTATTGTTCTCCTTTTCATGGCCAGCACTGAGAGTTCTGTCTCGTGGTTGAGAAGAGACACGGAGAGGTAGTGTTGGCTACCGTCTGCAATGAACCCACTTCTGGCTTACCTGTTACTCAGGGCATTTTGGGACCCTCTGTTTCCATCCCAAGTCACGGTGTTAGGGAGGAAGCACAGGTGTCAGGGACTAAATGAAGCAGATCTAGTTTGTATCTTCCAGGCTGGAAGCCTTGTATGACAACTGGTGGTGTCGTTAATTGATTCTGGAGCCCTTGCTTTGTGCTACATTCTAGGCTAAGCTCTTGTCAACGCGCTGCATTATTCTCAGTACATAGTGGTAATATATCAGTTGAGGTTTGATTTCATTTTTTTGCTAACACAGTCCTTCTAAAACAAGTGTGTAGGATATAGATATTATTTTAATATCTGAATTGAGGAAATGAAGTGCAGGCTGATGATTTTTTTTCTTTTATAAATAGAAGACACTTAACTAGGTAATAAGAGAACACTACTATCTGTCCTGCCCCAATCTATGCCACACTCTTATTTCCAGAAATAGTCACCCTGCCAATTTCTCATACCAGAGACTACTTTTGATAAGTGCTAGGGTTTGCACTCTTATTATTTTGTGTGAACAATATATGTTTTCTTTACCACATAGTAATAGGTCCAGACAGGGCAAGAATACCTTGCCCAGTTGTATTAGGATTCAGTACATATCCTTGTTATCACAGCTGTGGTTTAATTACAACCACCGAATCAAATCTGTTTACCTTGTAAGCCAGAGCAGAAACAGGTGTGGGTATAGTTGACCTGGTTTTAGAAGAATCCACTGTCTGTTGAATCTGCTTTGTACTTCTGTCTTGAATTCATGAACTTTCTGGGGAAAGGGAATGGAAGCCAGAGGTAATGGGCTTCTTCCCTCTCATACTGCTCTAACTCCTCGGGGCATTTGCTCTTGGTCATTGGCTTTGTGGTTAGAAGGGATTTAGGATGGATCCAAACCAAGGGAAGCCTTTTTGTATGGAATAGGACAATTATTCTTTATCTAACGGGTTTTGGAAAGAAATGTTTTCAGTTTTGAAGGCTTTACGATTTTGAAACATGAGCATAGACCTCAATGGTCTGAATATCTAAATCTGAAACCTTAGGATTGGAAATATTTCCCAATTTGAATGTTTCTGAGGGTCCACATGACACTCATTTTTATTTATTTATTTATCATTGTGGAGTATTTTTTATTTTAGAACTTTTGCTTATCGCTATTTTCCTCTTACTGTTTTCCTTTCTTCTTTTTAGTGATGCTGAGTAGCAGGCTCAGTTTTTGTGCACAGTAGGCAAATGCCCAACTTCGGCCCTTCAGCTGTAACGTCATCCTCTATAACTAAGATTAAGAAGAACCTAACGTTGTGCAATGCTGGATAGAACTCCTTTCGCTCACTATCTGGATATCGTCTTTACTACTCCCTGGGTTGGCCTAGAATTCCTGAGTTATTTTAACGTGAACACGTGGGTTTCAGTACAATGTAGTGTCAGAACACTCATCTTCCCTGGCTTATGACATATGTTAGAGGTTATAGCTTTTAGATTTATGTTTCTCTCTGTTGGGTTCCTGAGACACTTAAAATGTTAAGTATATTTATTTCGACTAATAGGCACTGATGCCCTCCCTATCTCCAATCCTTGTGTCAGGCTGAGGGCTGGGATGATGAAGGTTCCTGTGAGTTGGGGAAACAGATGTCCATGTGGATAATTTTAATTTATTAATGTTCTGTACTTGAAGAATTCAAGCAGCTGAGCAGTGAGCAGTTACGCTGGGCTTGGGAAAGAGGGTTGGTGTAATAGGTAGGGCATTCTAGAGCAGCAAGACCAATAGAATATGTATACATATCCACACATGATGGTACCCTTTAGTCCCAGCACTTGCAAGGCAGAGCAGAGGCAAGTGGAACTCTGTGAGTTCCAGGCCAACCACAGCTACAAAATTACATAGTGAAACCCTGTGTAAATACACACACATAGACACAAACACAGACCAATAGACAGAGATAGAGACAGAGATAAAGACAGAAACAGAGACACAGAGAGACATATGCATGTAACAAAGGGGTTTTACTAGATTGCCTTACATGATGGAGGCTGAATAGTACAACAGCAGCTCTCTGCTGGAAAGGCAGAGAACTTAGCCTAGGAATTTAGGCATCACAGAGGTCATACTCTGGCACTAAAGCCTAGAGCTCCTTGGATACTGAGCCCACAATGGAAGGCTGAAGAAGCTTGAGTCTCCTAACAGCCACACATGCTCAGAAATAAGCAGCTAGAACTGGAGAGATGGCTCAGCAGTTAAGAACACTACGCGCAGACTTGAATTGGAAGAAGGCAAGTACGGTCTCAAAAAGGAGGTAAAGCCACTGACTATTCGGCCCCAGCCTGACGTGATCCAAAGGAACCAGAACAGCTAAGGAAGCTGTTTATTGGTGCTTTGAGCTTTGAAACCACGGATGATGGCTTAAGAGAACATTTTGAGAAATGGGGCACCTTTACAGACTGTACGGTAATGAGAAATTCCCAAACAAAATGTTCCAGGGGTTCTGGTCTTGTGACCTACTCTTATGTTGAAGAGGTGGATGTGCGATGTGTGCCGGAGACACAAGGTGGATGGGTGTGTGGTGGAACCAAAGAGAGCCAGCCGTTCCTAGAGAGGATTCTGTGAAGCCTGGTGCCCATTTTAGGTGATGAAAGGTTTTTTTTTTTTTTTTTTTTTTTTGTGGTATTAAAGAAGATACAAAAGAATATAATTTGAGAGACTACTTTGAAGCACATGGCAAGATTGAAACCATAGAAGTTATGGAAGACAGGCAGAGTGGAGAAAAGAGAGGATTTGCTTTTGTAACTTTTGATGATCATAAAATTGCTGTCCAGAAACACCACACTATTAATGGCCATAATTGTGAAGTGGAGAGGGCCCTTTCTAAACAAGAGATGCAGTCTGCCGGATCACAGAGAGGGTGTGGAGGTGGATCTGGCAACTTTATGGTCATGGCGGAGACCTTGGAGGTGGTGGAGGTAACTTTGATCATGGTGGAAACGTTGGTGGAAGAGGAGGCTATGGTGGTGGAGGTGGTGGCAGCAGAGGTAGTTATGGAGGTGGTGATGATGGATATAATGGATTTGGAGGTGATGATGGAAACTGTGATGGTGGCCCTGATTACAGCAGCAGAGGAGGCTATGGTGGTGCTGGAGCAGGATATGGAAATCAAGATGGCGGTTACGGTGGAGGAGTATGAGGATGTGATGCTTACAATGAAGGAGGAAATTTTGGTGGAGGTAACTATGGTGGTGGTGGGAATGATAATGACTTTGGAAATTATAGTGGACAACAGCAATCAAATTATGGGCCCATGAAGGGGGCCAGTTTTGTTGGAAGAAGTTCAGAAAGTCACTATGGCGGTGGCTGTGGAACTGGTGGCAGAAGTGGTGGATTTGGTAGCAGAAAGGCTACCATATCAGAAAAGGCTGCAGTTCTTAGCAGGAGAGAGAGCGAGGAGTTGTCAGGAAAGCTGCAGGTTACTTTGAGACAGTCAGTCTTCCAGAGTACATCAGAGGAACTGTAAAAATCTGCCATGGGAGGAACGATGACCCATAGTCAGAAAAGTTACTGCAGCTTAAACAGGAAGACCTTCCTGTTCAGTATGTCATAGCTACAGTTTGCAAAAAGCGCAGCTATTGAGTAATGCAATGTAGTGTCAATTAGATGTACATTCCTGAGGTCTTTTCTCTAGCGCAGCTTTTTCTTTTCGTTATATCAGGTATGTTGTCCTGTAAATTGTGGTAGTGGTACCAGGAATAAAAAAAGTAAGGATTTTTTGATTTTTCAATATTTGTGTAGTTCATTTTTCCTCCATTTTAGTACAGAAACTTTAGCAACTACAGTTTCGAAGGTGTGAGTTACGATTAAAGAAATCATTGTTCACCATCATTTTGTATGGATTTTGCTAAAGTTAACTGTACAGAAACACCTACTGAGTTGCAGTTTAAGCGGAATCTATTCTCCCCATTTCCAAAACCGTGACGCACGGGAACTGACATGCAGAGAGAATAGATATTTGTATGTTTTCGATGTGTGTTTTTAGACAATTAGGACTGGGTAGTAAAAAATAGCTTATTTGTGAAATTAATACCTTTAAGATTACATTCAAATGAGAAAGGTCTCAAAAGTTAAAAAAAAAAAAAGAAAAGAAAAAAAAAAGAGAGAGAGAAAGAAAAAAGAGCACTGGGTGCTTTTCCAGAGAACCCAGGTTCAATTCCCGGCACCCAATTATTGGCTCAAAATTGCCTTCAATGCCAGTTCCAGAGACTCTGATGCCATCTTTTGGCCTCTGCACATACTTGGTGCACAGACATACATGTAAAGAAAACACTCATACATATGAAAGAAAACAAAAAAATCTTTAAAGAAAAGAAAGGAAGAAGGAACTGTACACAAACTGAGTTCTTTATATCTGTGTACCTGTTGGGATTGCCACAGGCACTGAGCGGGGAATCCTTTTCCTTCGGCTAATCCTCTCTGGAAATGCGCTCGCAAATACGTCCAAAGGTGTGTTTTCTCAGCAGTTCTAAATCCAGTCAGGTTGACAACCGAGATCAACCACGGAGGAGGTCTGAGCAAGGCCAAGACAAGTGATTAGAGTAAGAGGTGACATCGGAGCTGAGGCTTGCTTGAGAATTGGGCAGTTTCCAGATAAGCTGTCGGATGGAGAAAGGAGTGACAAGCGAAAGGAGGGATATGCTGAAAGGCATCTGATCTGAAAACACAAGATCCAGTTGTGGACCATGGGCACTCAGGGGCCACAGAGCACAGCTGGGGACGTGTCTACAAAGGTCAGGGAGAGCTTAGAGTGGGGTGCCCCTTGCACCCCACTGTGTTTGGGAGTTTTACTGTGACTTGACAGTGGGGTTTACTGGACAGTGGGGTTTAAAAGTACTGTTTACATCCTTATTTATACATTTAACACACAATGGGTGGATTTGGCTAACAAACACTCACGGACGTCTGTGCTTTCATGGAGTGGACAGTCAGGAAAGGGAGACACTAATAGCTCTTCCGAGTGTCTTAATCTGCTTAGGCTGCCGACAAAGCACTCCCGCGAGGTGGCTAGTAAATGATAGAGATTAGTCTGTAATGTCTCTGGAGGATGGAATCTGGAATCAGGACAGCCCGGTCGGCTTCTGGTGAGGGTCTGTCTTCTTGTATTTTTAGATGAGAAAGCTCTCTGTATATCCTGCCACCCCCAACTTTCCCAGTTTGCCTCAGATTTGCTAGGTACCCGAGGGTGGCTTTGAACTTCTAACCTTCCTGTCTCAACCTCTCATGTGCTGGGATTTACAGTTATGCCCTACCACAAAGGCTTCTTTTGTAAAGATGCTGATCTCAGCCACTAGGACTCTGCCCTTATGATGTAATCATCCCCTGAAGGCCTCAGCATCTGGTACCATCACACCGGAAGTTAGGGTTTTGACACACACACTTGGGGGTATGCATTTTTTTTCCATCGCACAGATTATTGTATTTAAAATTAGAAGTCAATAAGTGAACGATAAGGACACATCTGTATGTCTTGCTAGTTCATATGTCGTATCATCTGTGGCAGCTCACTGACAAACACGGGGAAGTGCTCATGAGGAAGTGGTAATGGATGCCTGGGGTGTGGGTAGGGAGAGTCCCGAACAGAACCCTGGGGGAGTGGTCTCTGATTATGGTGGTCATACGTATCTGATGGCGTTCATCACATAAATGTAATGAGTCCGAGAACGTGCTCAGGCATACCTGGTAACAGTTAAACCAGACTAGCTGGAGGAAGAACCCAGGGGTTTGCCATTTGTCAAGTTTCCAGCTTGTCTTTTTTTGCTGTCAAAGCTGTAGCCTGGGTAAGAAAAGACGAAGGCCCCAGAGGAGTGGATGGAAAGGGGAGAGGGAATGGGCTAGGATATAGCTGGGACGTTCAAGAGTTTGTGACCAGTCATTTGCAGAAGGTGAGAGAGAGGACAAGGAGAGCATTTATCATCACCTTACTGTCGCACACATTAACCCCGTGTTTTCGGTTTCAGGTATTCCTTTTTGGTAGCGATGGGCTACCTTACATTATGCCACATCAGCCGGATATACATCTTCCACTACGGAATTCTCACTACAGATTTCTCTGGGTGAGTATCTTAATTGTAGGACGGAGGGGGGAGGTTGTTTGACTGATGACTTTGACTAAGTCTCTCAGGGTCTATAAACACCGCGTACTCATTAAGGATTATCATGACCAGCTAAATCACAGTGAGTCACTGTGCTACGGAGGGTGAGATTAAAAATGTACTTGTTCTGTACGACTGTTAAATCTGTGTATTGTAAGAAGAAGGTCACAGAAAGTAGCAAGAAGGTACAGCCCAGGTGCCTCATCCTCTCCCGTTTTCTTCTTTAGTTTCATTGGAACTCAGTTAGGCATGCGAATATGCCTTGTCTGTAGTGGAATAGTTATATACATGGCCTCCAGACACTAGAGTATATATTGTGTTTTCTGTTGTAGTTAGGGTTTCTATTGCTGCAATGAAATGTCATGACCAAAAGCAGGTTACACTTCCAAATCACAGTTCATCCTCACAGGAACTCAAGTGGGACAGGAACTTGGAGGCAGGAGCTAATGCAGAGGCAATGGAGGGGTGCTGCTTACTGGCTTGCTCCCATGGCTTGCTCAGCCTGCTTTTTTCTAGAACCCAGGACTAGGAGCCCAAGGATGGCACCACCCACAATGGGCTGGGCCCTCCCCCATCAATCACTATTTAAGAAAATGCCCTACAGCTGGATATTATGGAAGTATTTTCTTAATTGGAGGTTTCCTCCTTTTCAGATGACTTTAGCTTATGCCAAGTTTACATAAAACTTTCCAGCATACTTCCTTTATCTATTTTATTTGAAAGGATTTTTAAAAACATGTTTGTGTGTGTCTGTGTGAGTGTATGTGTGTGTCTATGTAAGCGTATGTGACTTGAATTCAGTGCTGGTGGAAGCCAGAAGGAGATATTGGATCCCTGGGGCTGGAGTTACAGATGGGGCCAGCCAGAAGAACTGAACTTTGGTCCTCTGGAAGATCAGGAAGCATTTTAACTGCTGAGTCATGTCTCCCATCCCCTGCATTTCATCTCTTACTAGTTGACAATACATAGTGGCTGATAAAAAGTTCGTATCCTGATGCCTTTTAGCATCCTTCGCTTGTACTGAACGCACGATTCCACTTCTAGACCCTTTTGACCTCTGTCTACTTATAGTGGAAGTCCTGGACACTGCTGGCAACCTGTGACTTCGTGGGCCACCCCTCTCTGGTAGAGGCCATTGCTAATTCTTGTCATGGCATTGGGGAGATTGTGCAGTCAGTAAAGGGCTTACCTGCCAGCATGAGGACCAGAGTTTATCCCCAGAACCCACAAAAAAAGCCAAGTATGGTGGCACATGTGTGTTCCAGTGTTGGGGAGACAGAGACAAGCAGATTCCTGGGGCTCCCTGGCCAGCCAGCCTAGTCTACTTGAAGAGTCCCAGGCCATGAAAGACCCCATCTCAGATAATTAGGATATCAGTTGAGGAGCAACATCCAAGGTTGTCCTCTGGCCTCCACATGAGCCTGCATTACTCACACGTGTGTGACAGTTTTTTATGACTCTTACAGAACCCTTCAGGCAAGGTTGTTGACTCCATGTCATCTGATAGGAATTCCTCAGGAGCTAGGCCCTGTTCCCCACAAGTGGCATGGATCCAGAGAACCTGAGTTTTCCTCTCCAGCTAGATGGCACCTCATTTAGTGAGTCTTGCTGAATAGGCCTTGCTCTAAGAGGAGGGGATAAGTAAATTCATATAGACCATAATGAGTGGATAGGCCGTCAATTATGAGGTTATTTCATTGATGCCAAAAAAGCTTAAGCATTTGGACTGTCCTAAATGTATGAAGTAAATGGCGCTCATGCTGTAAATAGCCATAAGGGAAGTGATGACGCCTGTGATCAGTAATGGTGATGGTCAAGACCCATTGTCAAACTGATCAGATGTAGAGTCACCTAGGAGATTGGTGAGGTTCGCCTCTTGGCATGTCTATGAGGGTGTTTAGAGAGAATTACCTGACAGGAAGCACTGTCTCATGGGATGGAGACCCCCACAGAATAATGGGAGAAAGGAGAAAACCAGCTGACACCTACATTGTCTCTCTCTCTCTCTCTCTCTCATTCATGGTCTCCATGATGTGTGCTGCTCCTCTGAGTCCTTCCTGTGCCTTGAGCAAGCTAATCCTTCCTTTCTGAAGGCTGTTTCCATTGGGTACTTGGTCGCAGCATCAGGAAAACTTAACTAAATCAGTAGGGCCAGGGCACTGGAATATGACTGATTTGTGGGCTCAATGAAAAGCCTGTAAAGAGAGGTGTACCCATGAGTGCCAGGGCTGCAGTTATTACTGAAGGGGTGGAAAGACCTCAGCCTTGAGCATTTTGAGCAGATGGCTGGTACAGCTTTCATGCAAACATGTGTGTTAAAGTATGGAAGGATGCTAGGTCAGATGGCTGATGTCTGGGTGTTGCAGCACAGAACTAGAAGGAGAATTCACACTCGCTTCGCCTGTTTGTCCTATCCAGGCCTGAAGAGGACTGGAAGATACTTCCGTCAGTGAGGATAGGATTTTTACACTACTGATTCGCATCACCTTTATACACATATCCAAAAAGAAGTCTTACCAGTTGTCTGGGCATCCTTCAACCTAATCAAGTTGGCACAAGAAATTAATTAACCATCTCAGCTTACATAGAAGCTGATTATATACACATATACTTATAGTCAGCTTCTATGTAGATATACATATATATGTATATAATCTTTTATATATACTTTCATATAAGTGTGTGGATATATATATATATACATGTAAATAAATAAATACAGATATGTGGATATGAAAGATAGTAGTCTAAAACCAGCTTGGGGACTTTGGAAAGCCACCGAAGAAAGTTTAGTACATTAAAAATAATGACTGTTTAATTAAATGTGGATGAGGCTGCTGGGAGCATTAGAGAACACTGCAAACATCAGGGTTTCTTTGCTCAGATTACTTTGCAAGCACCTTTTTGTTTTTAAACCTCCCTCTAGCATTATTTTGTGCTAGAGGAAACGACCCTACAGATACCAGGTGGGGTTTATGAAAGGGCTGCCAGTGCGCAGGGGAGCTGCACTCCAAGGAAAGCCTGTGGTCCTACATCAAAGGCTCTTTCATTCATTATTCAGCTGACGTAGACTGGGAACCCTGCGTGTAGCAGGCATGGATGAAACAGACAGGACTGAGCACCGTGCAGAGTGGATGTGCATTCGTTTTTCTAGATCACATAGAATAGCAGCATGTTTAATATCACGCCCAGGGTTGCATGCATCCTTCCCAAACTCATGTTCACCCAGCCTCAGCATGCCTCCTCACTTCCAGATAGCATCTTTGCAGATGCACTTAGTCAAGATGAGGCGACCCTGAGTTAAAGTATGTGCTTTAGATGCAATCTGGCCGGTCTCTTTGTAGAAAGCACGGGATAGACAGCTCCAAGCCCCACACAGAGGGAAGGTGACCGTGTGAAGGTAGAGGTAGAAATTAGGGGTGCAGCCTGGGTCCAGCCACGTTAAGAATAGTTGTCAATGAGCAGAAGCTTAGTGAAGCATGGGCAGACTGCTCTGCTGAGCCTCCAGAAAGAACCACCCCCATGCATATCCGGTTAGCTTTGGACTTCTGTCTAGAACTGTGAATTTACAAATCAGAACCCAAATTTTGTTGTCATTAGCCATCTGGCACATGACAGTTTGTCATAGCAGCTCTAAGCAGCTCATACACATTGATTCCTGATTCTTTATCTTTTGCTGGGTCAACACGCATCTCCTGCTGCTGACTTTGTGGGCTAAGAGCACCTTACCATTCCTGGCTTTGAGGTTCTTTTTACACCTCCTCCTCCATTTGCCTTGTAACAGCATACATTCTTCTCCCTTTCTTTATTTTTTTCTTTCTTTCTTCACCCCATCCTATTCCATCCCAGACAATCTTGCTTTGTGTATTTCAGACTAGTTTCATTGCCATTGCATAAGTGGGGCTTCAACTCTCAGTTCCGCCTCTCCTCTGTATGCTGGGTTTGTAGGTATGCATCATGCAGTTGGCATCTTTTGCATTGTTTTTAGTATTGTTCAGAATCATGGAAAGTTACCAGAAGGAAAAGGTCAAGGGCATTTGGGGAAAATAGTTTCATACTTGTACCACGTGGCTGATGCTATGTTTGCCTACAAGGAAAGTGCAAATCAGCTCCTGTCTTCATCACTTTCTGCAAGCTGAGTCTTGGTGAATTTCCTCAAGTGGTGTGTGTTTTGTGGCTTTTAAAATTTTTTTTTTCCTGTAAGAAATCTCTGGAATTTATACACAAAACTGCTGAGTGTTCATCTTGGAAGGACATGGTTAGGGAGCAGAAATGAAGAAGGCATGCCTGCTACTTGGAAGTTGTATGTGACTTTGTTTTTACCTTTTCTTTCTTTCTTTCTTTCTTTCTTTCTTTCTTTCTTTCTTTCTTTCTTTCTTTCTTTCTTTCTTTCTTTTTTTTCTCTCTCTCTCAAATCTAGAGATGTACTTACCTCTGCCTACCAGATGCTGGGATTAAAGGTGTACACCATCATTCTTTCTTTTTATTTTTCACTTTTAGTTTTAAATGAAAAGAGCAGATATAAACCTATCTTCCTGGCTAGTCATCATAAATAGAGAGGTACCGCCACCCTAAAATTTACAAGGTGTTTCAATCACAAATTGACAATTACAGGAAATCTTTGCCAATGTTAATTCTTTTAAAATTATTACTATTATTTGTATTATTACTTTTAAATATTAAAATATTTTGCACTTATTTGGAATGTCCAAATGTGTGCTTGTGTGTGTTCGTGTGCACATGTGAATGGCATGGCACTCATGTTGGAGGTCAGAAGATAATTTGTGTGAGCCAGTTCTCTTCTTCCATCAACCATGTGAGTCCTGAGGAATGAACCCAGATCATCAGACCTGGTGGCAGTCACCTTTACTGCCTGATCCATTTCACTGGCCCAGAATGCTGGTTCTTACTAAAAGCATGCATCTAGAGAGGATGTGGAGAAAGGGGAACCCTCCTCCATTGCTGGTGGGAATGTAAACTTGTACCACAACTTTGAAAGTCAATCTGGTGCTTTCTCAGACAAGTAGGAATAGTGCTTCTTCAAGATTCAGCTATAGCACTCCTAGGCATATATCCAAAAGATGCTGAAGTACACAACAAGGTCATTTGCTCAACCATGTTTGTAGCAGCTTTATTTGTAATAGCCAGAAGCTGGAAACAACCTAGATGTCCCTCAACAGAGGAATGGATACAGAAAGTGTGGTACATTTACATAATGGAATACTACTCAGCAATTAAAAACAAGGAAATCATGAAATTTGCAGGCAAATGGTGGGAACTAGAAAAGGTCATCCTGAGTGAGGTATCCCAGAAGCAGAAAGACACACATGGTATATACTCACTTGTAAGTGGATATTAGGCATACAATAGGATAAACATGCTAAAATCTGTATATCTAAAGAAGCTAACCAAGAAGGAGGTTCCTGGGTACGATGATCAATCCTCACTCAGGAAGGCAAATGGGACAGACATCGGAAGAAGGAGAAAACAGGCAACAGGACAGGAGCCTACCACATAGGGCCATTAAAAAATTCTACCCATCAAGGTATCAGAGCAGATGCTGAGACTCATAGCCAAACTTTGGGCAGAGTTCAGGGAATCTTATGAGAAGGGGAGATAGGAAGACCTGGAAGGGACAGGAGCTTCACAAGGAGAACAACAGATATAAAAAATCTGGGTTCAGGGGTCTTTTCTGAGACTAATATTCCAACCAAGGATCATTCCTGAAGATAACCTAGAACCCCTGTACAGATGTAGCCCATGGCAGCTCAGTTTCCAAGTGGGTTCCCTAATAAGGAGAACAGGGACTGTCTCTGACATAAACTTAGTGGTTGACTCTTTGATCACCTCCCCCTGAGGTGGGAGCAGCCTTACTAGGCCACAGAGGCAGACAATGCAGCCAGTCCTGATGAGACCTGATAGGCTGGGGTCAGAGGGAAGGGGAAGAGGACATCCCCTATCAGTGGACTTGGGGAGGGGCAGGGAGGAGATGAGGGAGGGAGGGTGGGATTGGGAGGGTCAACAACAGCAATACAAAGTGAATAAATTGTCATTTAAAAGAATAAATAAATAAATTAAAAAAAAAAAAAGCTTGCGGCAGCCACAAGATTTCTTTCAGAATGGAATTGACTTAACCTTGCTGTTTTTTTTTTTTTTTTTTTCCATTTGAAATGTGCTGTTTCAGATTTTGTTAAGACATAAAGTGCTGTTTGGGAGTGGAATGTGGTGTCACAAAGCAGCCTGATGGGGGAGCATCTGTCTTTTGAGCACATGTGCAAATCTTAATGCTTAACACTCTTTATTGCAGCTTCAATGAACGAGCACAGATAGGCACTTAGTGGGAGCGGATGTGATTAGTGTTGTGTCAGAACATATATGGATAACTTGAACTTGGAGAACATATGCACTTAGACCTGAGGTTATTACAGGACTTGAAATTTTATTTATCATTCAAAAGTAATCAAATTGCCGTAGGCTGGACCAGTAGAGAAAACACACAAGATGCGCTTTGTCAGTGCTGTTAATGCAGTTTAAATCGATACATGCATTAATAGCTGTGAATATCTTCATGTTTTTTCCGTGAATGTGGCTCCAGAAGGCACTAGAATATGCACCCCTCTTTCTGGGGGAGCTCAGCAATTGTAGTAAAGCCGATATTTTTTTAAAGGTTGTTGTAGTAAATGGATTCTTATATTTTCACTCACAGAAGGGCGCAAATGAAGCTATTTTTTTTTTTTTCCCCAAGGACAGCAGCCAGAACTCTTACTTCTTTTTTCCAGTCCAGGCCAGGTCCAGGCAGATAATTCCCCCCCCCCCCCCCATGTTGGCAATTCAGGGCCGCCCAAGCATTTTTAAAAACATGGAATGAGAACTCTAACACACTGCCAGTGGGAGTATAAATACTTACAGCCCCTCTGGAAGGCAATTTTCCCACAAGTGTGAAAAAAAAAAAAGATCTTAAAATGTATGTTTTATTTAGGCTAAATTAATACAACTTAAGGAAGGAGATAATTTTATTCACTGGGAGTTTTAGCTATTTTCATTAATAGTGAAAAATTGGTGGTATCCTAAAAAGTCTAAAAAATGTGAACAATTAAATCAAAGAGCTAATTAATGCTGCCATCGACAATGAGCAATCCCAGCTCTCAGGTGGCTAAGGCAGGAGGATTGTCCTGAGTTGGAGTGGTGGGTAGGCTACAGGGTGAGACCCTATCTCAAAACACCCAGAAGAAAGAAAGAAAGAAAAAAAGAAAGAAAGAAAGAAAGGAAGAAAGAAAGAAAGAAAGAAAGAAAGAAAGAAAGAGCAGAGGAAGAGGAAATGTTTTTAAAGCGTGTAAGATGAATCTGCACCAAGGTTCTGCTTCTTTCCCTGAGTGTGGATATCTATAGAACAGGAATGGGAAGAAATGATGGAAGGGTAAGACAGCTTTTTTCTAGAAGAGCCATTACTAGTGATTTGAAATATTTGTTTTATTAGTAGAATAAAAATGAAGGCTCCTGGCATGTATTTAAGTATATTTAAATGCATATTTCAAGATTATGGAGATTCATAGTTGGCATAGGAAAGTCACCATTTATGTTCTTGGCTATCTTCTGGGTGCACATTAGAACTATGACTTTGCTCCCCTCCTGGTGATGGCCATTCACCCCATTGTCCCTGTGCAGTGTTTTCCTCTGTTGCTTCCTGACGTCTGGCCACTCCGTCTGGTGTCCACATAATTGGGTACTATGATCTGGAAAGAGAAGACACGTGCAAAGAGATCTCAAGGATAGTTTTTTTGTTTTTTGTTTTTTTTTTTTTTTTTTTTTGGCATATATTCTCTCCTTCAGGCTCTTGCTAGGCTTTCAGTCTTTAGCACAGTCACTTGGAGTTTAAAGTTTAATTCTGCCAACAAAAGTCACACCGTGTCCGTTTGTCCAGTGCCCGTCTGAAAATGAAAAGTGGTGTTTGTGTTCTTAGACAAAGAATAGAGCTTAAATCATTAAAATGTGTGTGTGTGCGTGTGTGTGTGTGTGTGTGTGTGTGTGCGCGCGTGCGTGCGTGCGTGTGTGCGCGTATTTTGTTGTTGTTGGTGGTAGTGGTGGTAACAGTGGTTAGCATTTCTTACCCCAAGCTTATATGCACTTGCTTGTTTTTCCTCACTTCATTTCTGTGTTTATGTTTCTCTTTTTCCTCACTTATATTTCTTTATCTCAATTAGACTAAGCATCTTAAGTTCAAGGAGAAAAAGTATGATTTTACTTGTTTTTTTGTTTTAATCCATGGGGAGAAATGGCCCCAAAGGAAGATGACCCAACTCCCCATGTTGGCCTCTCCTCTTGATTTCAGAAGTTTCCACAGGACCAAGGGCACAGCCTGAGATTGAGGAGTGTGTGCGAATCTAAGGAAGTCCTGAGTGCTGATGGTGACGTGTGGGAGCGCAGCTCAAGCTCAGAAGCCTCACTTGGCGAGGAAGCACTTCAGCTGCCTGAGGGGACCATTGTGTATCTCCTCCTGCTCTCTCCGTGCTTACATTGTATGTTCAGGATAGTCCCTCACAGGCATGCCAGAGGCGGGCCTCATCTAGAAAACCTCTCACTGGTGCATCCAGAGGTTCGCCTAATCTATGGACCCCCTCACAGGCCTTCCTGGTGATCTTAGATCCTGCCAGTTGACAATATATTAACTACCACATTCTGCATGTTGAACTCTGAATTTTGGGTAGAAAACGAGCATGAATACATATCATAAGCCAACAGATGTATCTTTGATCGTTTCATTTGACTGAAATGCAATATGTGTGGAACTTATAAGTCGAAGTAATCAATTCCCAAGCTCATCGCCTTATACAACCTGTGTTTATACCCAGTAGACATCACTGCACACTTGGAGACCACAGCGAGAGAGTGGTGGTGTTAGGTAGCTGTGTGAAGGAAAATTTGATGCTGACTGTCATGCTTGCAGACTTGAGCCTTCAGGGTTCAGAACCACTTTTCCTTTCAGGGGAACAGGCTCCACTGTTTCGAGCTTGTGGGTTCTGGATATACAAACACACGACTGTACATGCGAATTGTTTACTTTCTTATACATAGTGCGCATACATGTGTGAATGTGTGTGTTTGTGTGTGTGTGTGTGTGTGTGTACACACATGATTGAGGACGTATGTACACAACTGTGTGCAGGTTTGTTGAGGCCAGAGGTTGGGGATGGTGTCTTCCTTGATCATTTCTACCTTGTGCATTGAGGCTGGATCTTCCATGTGAAGCAAGAGCTTACCAAATTAATTGGCTAGCATAGCTAACTAGCTTCCCCGGGTCCTCCCATCTCTGCCTCCCAGGTACCAGGATTACAGGCAGGTCACCACACCCACCTAACAGGTGTGTGTTGGGGATCCAAACTCTGATTTTTGTGCTCCCACAGAAAGTGCTTCACCTGATAAGCCATCTCTTCATCCCTGAGTTGTTTCTTTCCGTGTAAATTGTTAGAAACATCTTTAGATATTTCAAAGACTGTTGAGAGTACAAATTAGATAATGTATAATATTGTTA
Source organism: Psammomys obesus (assembly GCF_907164565.1). Lineage (NCBI taxonomy): Eukaryota > Metazoa > Chordata > Mammalia > Rodentia > Muridae > Psammomys > Psammomys obesus. Next base: position 3,013,005 of record NW_026594462.1, read on the forward strand.
AATGTACATATTACTAGATAACATTTGACCCTCCTCCTCCTCCTCCTGGACCACCTCCTCCTCCTCGCCCTTCTCTTCTTCTTCCTCCTCCTCCTCTTCTTTTCCTAAAAATGACATCTTCTCTGAGGCATGACAACAATGTGGTTTGTGCATATTCCTGCGGTAGAGATCTTGTGCTGAGTAGTTAGTATTTATTGACTTGCTTCGCTCTTCACAGGGGGCAAACTGAGGCAGGGTGTAGATCCAGCTGCTGGCTGGTGGCCTAGCACACTTTTTCTGAGGGAAACTTTTCAGGCCGGAACTGATAGTTACTGACTGTGACTTCCACTGATAGTGTTAAACTGCGGGGCCAGAATTGAATTGCTGGCATCGGGGCCAGAATTGAATTGCTGGCATCGGCCAGGGCTGGTAGCTTGTGGGCGTGGGCTTACACCTTTTGTGGTTTAAGTGCCGGCTAGGGCTGTTAACACTGGAAAGCAGTGTTGGCTTTCCACTGGTTTCCAGTAGTATAGACTGTATTAGTCTGCATCCTTTGAGAAGCCAATATTCAAACAGAAACAAATGTATAGGAGATTTTGGATGAAACCGTTTTCTCCTCTTACACAGGGAAGATACCAACGTGGGTATATAGGGTCTCAAATAAGATAGGCATTTAAGCCAGGCCCATCGGCACAGGACTATAATTCCCACTGCTCCGGAGGCTGAGTCAGGAATGTCATGGGTTCAAGGCCTGCCTGGGCTTCATGAGTTCAAAGCAAACCTGACCAACTAAACAAAACTCTTAAGAAAGAACTGAGAATGTAAGTCAGTCATAGAATGCTTCTCCAGCATATATGAGACCTTGGTTTAATTCCCAGTAGTACGAGAGAGAGAAAGAGAGGAGTAGAGAAGGAAGAGGAAGAGGAAAAATAGAAGTAGAGAAAGTGGAGGAAGAGGAAAAATAGAAGAGGATAGAGAGAAAAGAGGGGAGAGAGAAAGGTGTTTATGCAATGGAGTACGTTTAATGTAGCCATTGGTAGGTGAAAACACATTACATTTTTACAGAGATTGATATCTAGGCTAATTCCATAATATTTTTATCATTTTATTGATATGCCTGTGTTCAGACCCTATGGCAAAAGTATGAGTTAAGTTGACTCTGAAGCCTTACGTGGTTTGCAAATAGCACAGTCACCACAGAATAAGGCACACATTTAAAAATATGCTGGGATTTGCTTGCATAGGAAGCCCAATTCTTAGCTTTCAGACATCAGGAATGGAGCAGAGGAAGACTTTGGAAAGAAAACTATGGTGCTCTGAAGGCCACATTTAGAAACTACCTTGAGTGTGGTGCCTATATATAGTGAGAGCCTCTTTTAAGAAAAATAGCTCTCAGCCTTTGATGTGCATTGTGAGTCAGAGGTCTTGCCAAACATTAAGAGGGTGAGCTATAAAGATACATAGCTCTGTGTGACCAAGCTGTTCTTTCAGAAGCTCCGGGGAAGCGCTTCAAGGATTCAAACCATGGTGCTCAATCATTTTTTCAATATAAAAGAGCATGGCGTGGCTGGCTTCCCTAGAGTGACTGGCCTGGTCACTTCCTTGTTGGCTGCTAAGTATTGTTACCTGTCCTGGCAGACCACAGATGCCCTCTCGGGTACCTTGGTTTTTCTTAGCACAACGTTATGTTTTTTAAAGTCCTGCCTATTGGCTACTGGGTTTCTGCAAACAAAATGTTAGATGTGGGAGAATTTCAAAGAAGTTGTTGTTTTTCTGAGCCATCTTTCCAGCTCTATACCCCCTTTTATTCAGACTGGTACTCTAGCCTATGCTATGGTGTTGTCTGCATTTAGGGTGAATCTTCCCTCGTTAGTTAAACCTCTTGAAATGCACTCACAGACATAGCCAGAAGTGTGCTTCATTAATTTCCTATGTGTTTTTTTTTTAATCAAATCAAGTTGATGATCAAAATTAACTGTCACATACCAGCAATGTATAAGGGTGCTGATTTCCCTGTATCTTTGCAAACACTTGTCATTGTCCATCATTTTGATTACAGCTGCACGGGTGCTTGGGAATGGTGCCTCACCGTGGGTCTCACTTGAATTTCTGTGACTGCTCATTACGAACTGCTATCCTTTCATGTGCTTATTATCTGCTTACAAACACACGCACACAGGCACATACAAGTTATTTATGGAGGTGCCATGGTTACTTTTACATTTAACTGCCTGTTTTTAAGTTATAAAATATATGAAATGAAATATTTTCATGAAATATTTTCATGAAATGAAATATTTTCATTCATATTTTTTCTGTCTTTACTTTGAAGCACAAAAATTTATTTTTCTTTTGTGACAGGTTCTCTCTAGGTAACCTAGGATAGTCCCCAGCTTCTGCTCTTCTTGCCTTAGCTTCCTTGCGTGCTGGGATTACAGGCATGTGATAGATGTAGTAAGCGGAACGTTAAAATGATGCTCCTCACCCTCGTCCAATTTTCCTAGCTTCTTTCTTTCCAGAATAAATTTTTATTTTGGGCTATTGTGAGACTTGATCCTCTGGTGCTGTTTTAAAATTAGAGCAGTTACAATTACTGCCACAAGTCCCTTACATGATAGGTCCACTAACAAGGTGTGTCAGCTTCCCAAGATGGCCCTTAAAGCCCCCAGAGGCCTCACCCCTCCTCAAGCATATGCAAGCAATTGAGATTTGCTAGGGGAGATGGAGGTGGGGAAGGGTTCCCCAGGGCAGTAGCTGCCCATGCTCCTGCTGATAACTCTTCATCCATGAACCTGGGAGTAACACTAGTTAAACTCACTACTTCACCAAACAAGGCTTGAGTGAATTAATTTCTTTTGTCTTTCATTGGTGCCCTCTCTGGGATGAATACAAGTTTGTTCACGTGCCCCAGGAAAGGGCTCACAACAGTGGTTAGCTTTACCAAGTTAGGGTTGATTCTTTATAGACAACTGTATTTTACAATTGTATCTTATTATGTAAGCATGCAAGCTTCCCTGTAAGAGACAAAGCAGATTGTAGCCATGCGGGATGAAGATGATGACAGACCCATGTCTCTTAACACTGAGAACATGATTTGAGAAAGGTGTCACTGGGTAATTTTGTCATTATATGAACATCCCGGGGTGCACTCATACAGATGGAAATGGTCTAGCATACCATCCATATGGGCGAGCTCTTGGCTAGAAACATGGACAAGAACATTCCGTCTTGCTCGCCCTCCCTTAGCCCTTTCCATGATGCAATGCTTATTGACCTGTGTGAAGGTCTCATGTGAGCTATCCACATCAACACCGGAGAGCAAAGGGTCCCCGCAAGCAGTATTACATCTGCATACGTAAAGCGATTTACAAGAGGGATAGAAATTGAATATTTTGGATTTATTGCTTCGGTATTTAATCAAGTAAACTTCAAGGTGAAAACCTCCATGCAAAGAAATAAGCCTTTTTCTTTTCTTTTTTTAAACCAGTTTTTATTTTCTGTCCTTTTTCCAGGCCTCTGATGATCGTCACGCAGAAGATCACAACCTTAGCTTTCCAAGTTCACGATGGTGAGAAAACAGTCTTCCCATTGGTTCTTAGAGCCAGCCTGGCGTCTGGAGTGCCCAGGCATGCAATATAGTTCACACACAGTCCAAGCTTTATGTGAGCACCGCAGGCCTTGCTCTCTCCTGTTCAGAGTTTCCAGGCCTTCTGAATCACACCCTTCCGTTTTTCCCATTTCTTCATTGAATCCACAGTCTACATTTTCTAAAATGTTTGCTCCAAGAACAGTTGAGTTTTTGTTGTTTATATTTTAAAGTTAATTCATGATGCCCTCTGACCTTGTCCCAATTTATTACGGCAACCGCTTCCTTTTTGCTTTGATTTCATCTCTGGAAAACTTAGAGGGTAATAAAAAATTTAACAGCACCGGCTGGTTAATTGGTTTTTAATGCTAGGGTTTTTAGCCCCCTGGGGGAGGTGTGTACTTGGAGAAATCATCTGATAAGATTAGCCTGACCTATAAAAAGCTGGGAGAAGGAAGAACTTTTTTTTCACTTAGGTTCTTCCTAAAAATGGCTTGAACATGGGATTTACACCCTTAAAGTGGCTTTCCAGGGAAGGGAGGAAGACTTTCAGCCAGGTAGAAGATTCCAGTACAGGATTAAAAGGTACAGTGTGCAGGTACCCTGTGGGTTTGCACTGCTCAGGGAATGTCAACTTTTGACCTGCGTTTCTAGTAGACGGGTTTAGAGGATTTCTCTCCAAGGGCTAGTTTCCCTGATTTACTTAAAGCGTGGGAACAGATTGCCTTTCGTTTGACCCAATGTGCTTCATTCATACTTGGGGCTTTGGCTACAAGTATGAATGAAGCTGCGTAGAGCTGGGTCATTCCATGGCAAGAATGGGGTGTACCCTTCCTTTAGCAAGAATTGTGTGTTTGTAGGGTCACCAAACATTCTGAATTGTTCACGGCCCAGACAAATCCCAAAAATGTGACTTTTATCGTCAGAATCAGAAAGTCCCGGGAAAACTGAAACCTTGCTTGGTAGTGGCTGCCAGGAAGGTCTAACCCATGGCCCCTGGGCTCGAGGAAGCCTATGATAGCTTTCAATGTAGCCCTACCCCAAACTATAAACTAACTTAAAACACTGTAAGATTTCTTGGGGTGGAAGAGGATGGAGTGAGGGTTAGCTGTGCTGTTCTGTTCTTGAGTTAAACTTTATACATAACAGCTTTATGTCACCGTGTCAAAAGGTTGGGCATGCCTACCAGTGTAGACTAACAGAAGTAAAGTCAGTTCAATTCTGCCAGTTGCAATGGAGGTATTTCTTACTGAGATCTCAAGGAAAAACAGAGTAGGGTTTTCTTGTTGGTTCACTCTCTTCCCATCTATCTGTCTCTTTGTCTCTGTCTCTGTCTCTCTGTCTCTCTCTGTCTCTCTCTCTCTGTGTGTATAGGCATGGCCTCCATGTGTAACCTAGTTTAGTCTTGAACTTGGGAAGTTTCCTCCCATGTGTTACCATACTGGGCTGGAGTGAGTAAGGTTTTCTTTTCTTTTCTTTTCTTTTCTTTTCTTTTCTTTTCTTTTCTTTTCTTTTCTTTTCTTT
>NW_026594462.1:3018103-3034887 GCF_907164565.1 Psammomys obesus
TTTCTTTTCTTTTCTTTTCTTTTCTTTTCTTTTCTTTTCTTTTCTTTCTTTCTTTTTTTTTACACTGCCTCCTCCTCTTCCTCCTCCCTCCCTCTTCCTTTTCCTCCTCCTCTTTTTTTAATTTTGAAAAAGGCTTTGGGGCTAAATTTACATTTAAGTACTTTCCCTTTACCACATTTCCTCCAGTATTCCTAACAAGGAATATTCCTAACACTGAGTAAAGTGTTTATTTACTTTTTCTTTTCTTTCCCTCCCCTTGTGTGTGGGAGGAGTGAGGGAACTCCAGAAACACTCTTGTCTTTTCTTAGGCATTTTCCTTTGACAGGATCTTATTATGCCTCCTAGCTGGCCTGAAACCCAATCCCCCTGTCTCTGCCTTCCATATGCTGTGATTACAGGCCTGAGCCACCACTCCTAATTTAAGTGCTTTGTGGAATTGTCTTCGTGGTTGCTAGGCAGATTTAGTCTCTTATGTTGCTTATTGTACTTCAGAGTCAATATGTGGCTCAATTCTGTACTCCCAGCACTTGGACAGCATAGACAGAAGGGCTGCAGGTTCAAGGCCAGCCTGGGCTACATAGTGAGAGCTTATCTAACAAAAAAGGGGCAGGGCACGGAAATCCACAAAGATACTACTTTTGGTTTCTTTGACTCCAAGGTAGCATGTAAAGTTACAGGAAGCAAACACTGCTTTCAGTTGTAAGTCTGACTACTGTGGATGAGTCTGAAAAAAAAGAAGAAAATCTGATAAGCCTTTGTGCTTTCCCTGTTGTTGGGGTTATATTCCTTCTGCTGTTTGGAAGGAGGAAGTCTTTGCTTCTTCCCCAGTTGGATCTCATCCCAGTCCTCTCAGCTTCCCCCAGTACATACAACCTCTCCAAATTCTCAGGTAAATTAGTTTTTTTTTTCCCCTGTGCTATGACAAAATAGCTCTGACCAAGGCAACTTAAGGCACAAAGGGTTTGCTTTGGCTCCTAGTTGGAGGTACAGTGCCATCAAGGCTGGCACATGAGTGCATCTGAAGCCAGGAAGCAGAGAGGGATGCATGTTGGTACTTAGCTCATATTTCCTTTTCAGTAAGCCCAAGAACCCAGCCCTTGGAGTGGTGCTGCCTATAGTTAAGGTGGGTTTCCCCCACCTCGCTTAACCGCTTCTAGACAAGCCCTCACAAGCATGCACAGAGAGGCTTGTCTCCTAGGTGATTCTAGGACCTGTCCAGTGGACAGTCACTGTTAACCATCATACTGGGTTTCCCACTTGGCATCATGAGGCAGACATTTGAATTGGCTCAGCCCACAAAAGGCACTCTTACGGCTGCTAGGGCAATGGAATCCTGCCATGTGGTAAGGCCTGGGCAGGGTTCTCCGGAGCTAACATCCTACCAGACAAACTAAATAACAACTGACCTTGAATGGCCCCTTAGTCATACAAACCTATGGAGACTCTCCTTCTTCATGTGGACTCATGGGAAACTAATCTAGGATAACTTTATACCCATCATAAAGATGGAGTCCAGGGCTTCATGTGTGGTAAGCTCCTGGTCAACTAATGCCTTCCTCCTGCAGGGTTTTTGAAAAAAAAAACAAAAACTGGAGACTCTTTATAGTAGATGAAGCAAAAAACAATTGGCTTTTCCCAAATGAGTTTGGGAAGACTCCTTCGGGATTTGTACCTTATTTCACTTTACACATCTTCTAATTTCATTTCGCAGGATTAGGTCGAAAAGCTGAAGATCTTTCCGCCGAGCAACTCCGACTTGCTGTGAAGTAAGTTAGCAATGAGCAGAACTTTCTAGAGCCACTGGCATGTGTCTAGGGTGGTGGTTCTCAACTCTCCTAATGCTGCGACCCTTTAATACAGCGCCTCATGTTGTGGGTCACCCCCACAGTACAGTTATTTTCACTGCGACCTTATAACTGTAACTCTGCTACTGCTCTGAGTTATAATGTAAATATCTCACATACAGGGTATCCGATATGCAATCTACCGAATGGGTCGTGACCCATAGGTTGAGAACCATTGGTCTAGAGTTTCTTCATTTTAATAAATACTCAAATATTAATTTCATGACGTGGATAGGATATTCCTGTTGAATCTGCTATTGATGGCCTCTTCTCTGTCTACTAATCTTTGCCTTTGGACCATGCTAAGCAATGGCTACTCTTGCATATGGATTATTTCTGTGTGCGTTTGGGTTTGCTGTAGGGTAGAGGTAAAGGGCCCATGAATCTCTCCTCTAATTTTGTCACTTGTGTGATATTCTCTTTTCACAAGATGTGTGTGTCCACTCCAGAATTATTTTTATTGGACTTGTGTCAGGGGTCTTTGAGACACGTGTAGTATGATTAGGTCCCCAGCACAGGGAATGGTAGGAAGTAGTTCATAGAGAATCCAGGAGTCAGAGGGATTCTGAAGGTGGTCCTTCGCTAGAATGGACAGGCAGAGGAAAGAGAATGGTGTTAGAGAGAAAGGGGGACCCCCTAAACAATCAGGAGAAAAACACTGATTGGGGATGAAAGCGCCATTGGGATGGCTCACTAAGAGCAGACATGGCTGGGGGATGGGTTCCTTGTAGAAGGTCCCAAGAGCTGGCTGGCTTCCCTAAGGAGGCCCAGGTGGTGCCTTCACTAAGAACTAAGACTTGGAAACAGCTGTGAAGCTCTGGCAAATTCTGCTAAGCCCAGCTTCTTGCTCAAAGCTATGTGGCTATTAAGGCACAGTCTGATGACAGTGTTTCACGTGCTCCCTTACCACACTTTTCCCCTGCTAGCACATGTACCCTTGAAGCTTTGAGCAGAGCCACGCACTCCAGGTTCTCCCTGCTCTCCTTTCCTGGACCCAGACACCCAAGCAGACGACAGATTGTCACAGTTGGTTTTGTGTGGCTTCCAAGTGGAAACCGGTTGGGTCCACCCACCATTTACTTTGTATTTATGTTGGCAGTTGGGAGAGAAATTCCCCTCTCTGGAGCATCTCAGCCACGGACATTAGGTCAGATTCTCACCCTGCCTTTGTTTATACCTTCATTTTGTGATGCAAGCAGACAGAGGTGATGAGAAAAGACCAGTTCTGAGACGCAGACATGCCTCCCTCAGTGTTTATAGTCCTCGCCAGCAGGGGGTGACATGGAACTATGACCATCTCAATAACATTTCATCCATGGTTCTTGCCTGAAAGGTGTCTCTCTTAGCTGGATTTTACAGAAAACAGAATTGAAAGGTCTTGGTATCAATAATAACTTTCAGGTATATGGGCATGTTCTGATGAAGAACTGAACATCGATGAATGCTCAGGTTCTAAATTTCGCTTATCTTTACAGAGTGAAGCCCTCGCTTTTGGAATACTTAAGCTACCATCTCAACTTCATGAGTGTCATAGCTGGCCCTTGTAACAACTTCAAGGACTATGTGGCCTTCATTGAAGGGAGACACATACATACAAAGCTGCTGGAAGTGAACTGGAAGCAACGAGATTTCCATAGTTTGCCCGAACCTTCTCCCAATGTAAGTTTTTAGCACTCAGTATGGTTTTTTTGGAGTTTCAGAGAATGTAGCTTGGGGATGGAAAACTTGCCCAGCTTGCATGAGATCCTGGATTTGATCCCTAGAATGGAAAAAGGAAAGAGTAACAGCCAAATGTCAAACAGCTTTAACAGAGAATATGACCAATCATCCACACCCTATTTGCCTAAAATCAAATCTAGGCAATTATTTAAGCTGTTCTCTGTATAAGATCACTTAATTTGGAGCCAAGCACTGTTCTCGGCCCCTTGTTGTGTCCATTCACAGAATCCCCAATGCCCTCTGGGATGGACACCATTGCTGTGCTGTGTTACAAAGGGTACCCATCCTTAGGAAGTTGGAAACTACAGGATGACATTTCCTGGAAAGTCAGAGGAACTGGGCAAAATTACTGAAGCCTGATAAACCTAAAACTCAGCACATCCTAACCCCAGATGTCCTAGTTTGTATCTCTAATGCTGTGATAAAACCATGATCAAAAACAGCTGGAGGAGGAAAAGGCTTATTTAGCTTCCAAGTTATAGTCCATGGTTGAGAGAAGACAGAACAGTAGCTGCAGGCAAAAACCTGGACACTGGCTGAAGCAGAGACCACAGAACTGCTTCCTGGCTCGCTTGTTGGCTCATGTTCAGTTACCTTTCTTCTACAGCCAGGCCCTATGCCTAGAGCCCCTGGGCCCTCCTACATCAATTAGCAATTAGGAAAATGCCTCATAGACATGCCACAGGCCATTCTGGTAGAAGCATTTCATCCACTGAGCTTCCTTCTTCCCTGGTGACTGTAGGTTTATGTCAAAGTGACAGCTAACCACGATACCAGATTAAACACTTGAGTCATCTTTGGAAGCTAATGTTCCCCATTATCTACCCATGAACTGTCTTGGGTGTTCAATCACCAGCAAAGAATCCATTATACGGGAAGCCTTTACCTCCTGGCTGTTGACTCAAGCATGTTTTCCTGGCTTTGCAGGCTGTACTAGTGGAAAGCAAATGGTAATTGCTTTCTGGTGGAAAATTGCTACCCTCCAATGGTATCCATCTCCCTTATGTTTTGGACAACAACCCTACCTAACTTATGTTGGTAGGAGACTAAAAGACTAAAATTCAGATATGTTCCATGTTTATAGCGAATACTCCATTCCTCAAGGGTTACATGTGTGTTCTGCATCATACGCCACTTAACCTAATCCAATGAGATTTGTGTTTTGAGGAAGAAAACCCACACCCATTGCCCTTCCTTCTAGGGAAGTAATTGATAACTTAGATGCTGTTGCCAAAACTGTGGTCTTTGTACGTTTGTAGTTACATGGCTTCCCCCCTCCTCCATTCTAGGGAGCTGTGATACAGAAGTTGTGCATGACCTTGATGTCTCTCCTGTTGTTTTTGACACTCTCTAAGTCCTTTCCTGTCACCTTCCTTATTGATGACTGGTTTGTACATAAGGCCAACTTTCTGAGTCGTCTCTGGTACTTATATGTCGTCATGCAAGCCGCAAAGCCCAAGTATTACTTTGCGTGGACATTAGGTAAGTTTGATGGAGTGGCCCAACTGAATGAGGAGTGGAAAGGTCCTCTCTGGATGGCTTGGCCAGGATATCATTTGTTTTGTTGAGTCATAATAAAGTCCAGTCCTTCGTGGGTGGCAGTGAAGCCACTGCCAGTTTTCACCTTCAACATTGCACTCCTTTCTTCTACCCTCCGTAAACTCAGTTATCGGTGAGAAGAAGGTGTCTAGGCTGGTTGTTTAAACTCAGCATCCATAACAGCTTCCAACTCCTGAACTTGGCCATTGACTGCAGTGTAAAGTTAAGACAAAATTCCAGTACAGTCTGGCTTGCTTTTCATTTTTCTTGGCTGTATGTATGCATGATGAATTTTACTAACTCACACACCAGTTTAGGCTGCACCCGGTGAAGGAAATGCTGAGCTTGCTGCTTCAGAAGGAAGCTGAGTTCAAGGTTTTCCGCTCTCCTGAACATTTAGATTCACTTGGTTTTTCACTCTTTTTTTTTCTTTTGGAGAGTGTTGATCAATCTCAAGGCTTTATCTCTTTCCTTCGAAAGAATTTTGATAGAGTTGTACAAAGCTTTGCTAAGAGAAGAACTAATGCGCTTACTGAGGCCAATAAAGGACTGTGATTTAAGACAGAAGGTTAGAGTGAGTCAAGCTTGTCATTCAACAGTTCCTGGTCATTTGTCTCCAGACTGCAGATTAAGGAACAATACATGACTCAGGTCCTCTTCTTAGTTTGTGCTTCAGGTTTTAAACTTTGCAGATGCAAAATTATTTTCTTTATTCAAATATTTGTAACATGCCATTTAGGCATGCAGTTCAGCAGTGGCAGGTTTTTCATGACAGTGTGTGACTACTGAGAGCAAGAAACTTCCATTCCCCAAGCACAAACTTTGTGCCCGGTAAGCAATTCCTCCAAGGCCAGGTTACTTTTAATTGCAAAACTATGTATGCATAAGTTCAGCCCAAATGTAGTATTTCCCTAACAACTGGCCAGTGACATCAGACTTAGAGCTGATTGTTTCGTTTTCTTTGTGAAAGGATCTTTTTTTTTTTTTCTGGAAACTATTTATTTATTTATTTATTTATTTATTTATTTATTTATTTATTATCTATATAGTGTTCTGTCTGCATGTACACCTGTGTGCCAGAAGGGGTGGTTGTGAGCCACCATGTGGTTGCTGGGAATTGAACTCAGGTCCTCTGGAAGAGCAGCCAATGCTCTTAACCTCTGAGCCATCTCTCCAGTCCCAGAGACAGAATCTTACTATGTAATCCTGGCGAGCCTGGAACCCTCTCTGTAGACCAGGCTGAGTCAAACTCAGAGATCCACCTGCCTGTGCCTCTGCCTCTGCCGGGACATAAAGTTATGGTGTGCTGTGTTTTGGTCCCAGTTTCATTCAGTTTAATGTAGGGGTATTTGTTGAGCACCAGGCTTTGTGCTAGGAAATATCTTCTGCTTCTCAAGACTGTGACATTTTGTGTGAACACAGACCTTTCCATCAATTGGGCAAGAAGCATCAAGAGCTGCCCCAGTGGGCACAAGATGTAGGAAAAATGTATTTCAAAACCTGTTCCCCTCCTTCCTGATTCTGCTGCTGCTTTGCTAGTTTTTTTTTTTGTTTTTTTTTTAAATGCTGCCTTCTTTGTTTCCTTGGTAGCTAGGCAGTTTTATCTTGGGTAGCCAGGAGTCTACTTGGATCCCTGCTTATATATGTTTTCCCGTGCAAAAATAGTTAATGCTTTCATTTTGCTCTAACCTAAGTGTGCAGGTGTGTGTGTGTGTGTGTGTGTGTGTGTGTGTGTAGAGAGAGAGAGAGAGAGAGAGGGCTTGGGAGAGAGTGAGAACTGTCTTCCTCCCTTTCTGTATTTTCTATTTCCACTTACTTTGCTTTTTCTCTTCTCTCCCTTCCCTTCCTGCTCCCACATTTTGAATCTCAGGGCTTAAGGGCTGGCTATGGACTAAATCAGCTCCAGATTTAAGGAGGAAAGAAGGCCATTCCGTGGCCTCATGGGTCGAGTCTGACTCAAGGTGGGTTGTGCTGACAGTGTTTGGGTGGGAGGGAGCCAGGGAACAGGATGCCATTCAGTCCTTAGGAGAACTCCCAGACTTTTGGAATGCAGGTGTCACTCTTCTGGACAGCTTTCTCCTTCGCTCAGCTGCTTTTTTCCCCTCATCTTTATGTTTTCCTGGTTGCACACTGGAAACACTTCATTAATTTTCAGAGTTTTGATTTGAAGTTTTTTCCAATTTATATAACATGGGCTAGTCTGATATTAACGTTTGTATTATTTATGAATAAAAAAAAGCAATGAATTAGCCCATTGGGAGACAGTTAAATTGCTTAACCACATAATTGTTTTAACCAGCTCTTTAAAATGCCATCTACATATAATTGACATACTAATTATAAATTATTATAAATTTAACCCTTAAAGCTGGCCTCTTCTGGATCAGCTGCAGTGCACCATGATTCTTGCTCTCGTTACTGTTTTTATCAAAATAGTAAAACAATTCTCTTTCGACATCCCATTCTGATTCCCCCTAACTAACTGGCAGTCATTAGGGACACTGAGCTGTAGTGTAGGCTGTGTCTTAAGGACCACAAACTTCAAGAAAGGGATATCCAAATCAGCTTGTCTGCCATGGTAAGTTACACTGTGCATGGTGAAAGAAAAGCCGGTTTGGGGCTATGAGTCAGAACCTCACTCTGGCTTCTCTGGGCCATAATGGAATCTTAAGATAAACTTCTGAGGAAAGCTCTGTGCAGAACAGGGAATCCTGACTCTCCAAATAGGGTGATTCTGGGAGCAAGTCATCTCTCAAAGGCACTCTTAACCCTTAATGATGTGGAATCCGTTCTGGCCTTCAGATTCAGGGCTGCCTACACTGGAATGGTCTGAACATGGAACAAACAAACACAGTCCCAGTATCCTTTGCATTCCCATTAGCAGAAGCCATTATGATTAACACTGGTCACCACCATCCTTTCTTGAGCGCTTTCTTGGATGGGCTCTGTGCTGTGCACTTTATACATATCTCAACTCTTTAACTCGGGTGCCACTGTTATATCCATTTTATCCTTAGGAGATAGTAGGCTTCTAGAAGTTAGTCACCCCCTCTAGATTTTGTATTAGTATGCTGTTGAGCCTACCCTTACCCTGCTGACCCTGCTAATGCTGCTGTGGGGGTAAATAAGAAATGCCTGTAAGGTGTTGGGTGCAGAAACCCAGAAAGCTGTATGATGGCTCATCTTGAAGGTCATCTTCCTGGCTTTGAGATGCACATAGGCTGTTAGTAAAGCACTCTTGTCGGTGTGTCTATAAGGTTATTTCCAGAGACAGTTAGCTGAGAGGGAATTCCAGTTCTGCCTGCTGGCAGCACTGCCCATAAGCTGAGGGCTCTGGTGGGACAAGATGGAGAAGAAGAAAGATGAGGACATGGTCATTCTTGCTCTTTCTGCTTCCTGAGTGCCGTGATGTGACATGCTCTGCCACACACACACCCTTCCCTACAGTGACGGCTCTGGGGCTGAGCTGAAGTAAGCCTGTCCCGGCCTTAAGTGGTTTTTTTTTTTCAGGTGTTTTGTGAAAATCTGAGTGTGGAAGATGATGGCAACAGAAAGCACACATTCATGCACATGAGTGCTGCTTGGGTTTTTTTCAGCTCTGTGGTGGGCACAGAGTTGAAGGAGAAGACAGGAAGTTAAGAATCACTGTTCTGGCCTTGCTGTGGGTTGTCCAGCTGTGGTTTCAGTTGTCACCTAGTTGATGTCTGTCATTCATAGATATATTCTCACATATACGAAGCCATGATTCTCCTTTTTCAGGCATTTTCTTTCTTTGTTTTTCCTTTCCTCTCTACTGAGTTTCCCTCTAGGGGAGAGAGGATGACATGGGGCTCTGTCCTTTTAAATCCTTTCTTCTGTGAGAAACCAGATAGTTTTCAACTAAGCCAAGCCTAAGATAAGCATCGTTAAATCATCAACTACACTAAAAATAGAGGAGATAAACATAGATCTGTGTTCTCTTTTTCTCCACCCCCCATCCCGTTCTCTCACCTCCCTCCCTCCCCTTTCTCCCTCTCCAGTCCTGGGGATTAAATCCATGACAAGTGCTGGACAACTAAGCTCAAATCCACCCTCCCACCTGGAGAAGGCCATCTGCTTTGGAGTGGCTCTTAGGAAGGTGGGCTCCTTTCCGGTGGGTTTGGAAGGCTGTCAGCACTTGGACTTGAACTTATATAGGAGGGTCCTCTGCGATCTCCTCCAGATCTAGAACTGTAAAGCACTGTGGTTTAGTTAGTGTGAGTCACTAATGACTATTTTCTTGAAGAGTATATTCTAACAGAATTTGGAATATGATAAAGGAGAAAAATTAGTCTTTTGGTCTTCATCATAACATTGGGCGCTTGTCAAGAGTCTAGTTGGTTACAAAACACCTCATTAAGGCATTGACTTGAGGTAAATTGTTCCTTTGGGGACCATTTTCTTATAGTTGAGTTAAGTAAATAGAGATGGAAGCAGGGGCTTTCAGAATGACTGTGGGTAAAGATGGCTTGCTATTTTCTTTTTATCTTTTTTTTCTTTTGAGACAGAATGTTCCTGTGTAGTTCAAGCTTTATTACTTCCTACATAACTAAGAATAATCTTGTACTCTCCATCCTTCGGTCCCTACCTCCCAAGCTCTACCACCACACATTGTGGTGGGTGCTGATCACTGTGTCCTTGTGTGGCTTCCATTGAGCTGGTTCCCCGTTACAAGCTTGGCTTCTCTACCTTGTTGTGAGCTGAAACTTTCCTTAATTGCATCTTGTGTTAGCCTGTCAGCCTCTTGTATGTAACTTATCTAGAAAAAGTTCCCGTTTTCTTCCAGTACTGGGTCTCTCTTGACATAGCACACCTAACCCTTTAACACCTGAGATGTTTAATGTTGAAAGTCATCTTGGTGGGATTTCAGATAACCTGGGGCACACACCTCTGAGCATGCCTGAAGGTATTTCCAGAGAGACTTAACTGAGGTAGGAAAACCTGCCCTGGGTGTGAATGTGATTCCACAGTCTGGGGTCCTAGATGGACTCAAAAGGAGAAAGTGAATAGAGAGCCAGCATTCCTCTCTCTCTCCTTCCTCACTGAGGGTGCTGTGTGACTGCCTTCTCCACCAGGAGCAGAAATAAACCCTTTCTTCCTTAAAATTGCTGTAGCCACAGCAAGAGGGACTGTAGAAAATTTAGTATCTTCCAGTTCTAGTGATAACTCTTGCCCTCTACAATGCCCCTTATTGGCATGTAAACAGTGGTGTATTTTACCCTCTTCTCTTCCCCTAACACCCTGCCAGTCACTGAATCCTTCTACTAATGTCTTCTTCTCATTTCTTCACTCCTCCCTGATGTTCCTCTTTCCGTTCTATGGTCATCCACTCTTGTGCCGTCTAGCAAGCATTCACTAAAAGGCCAGGGAACAAATGGATAAGAACCAAGCTCACCAAATAGCTCTATCATAATGATGCCCAAACCTTTGTTTGTTTTTTTGATTCATATTCCAAGAAACTACCAAATAGGCTTCTGGTGTTGGAACTAGACAGGTGTTTGCACTCCTTTAAAGGCCTCTGCCTTTTTTGTCTTTAAAAACACAGCGGACGCGGTGCACAATGCAGCTGGCTTTGGGTTCAGTGGCGTGGATGCAGATGGGAACTCCCGTTGGGATCTCTTGTCTAACCTGAACATCTGGAAGATTGAGGTGAGTATGGTGCTCCTGGAATGAACAGTAAAGTGAGCAATTGCTCTGAGTGTGGGATTCCCAGAGTGCCTGGCGAAAGCTATTTTTTTTTTTTTTTTTTGAGAAGCACTGCCTCAATGCACACCTTTTAGCCCGCTAGGATTAGTGTGTCTCTTCCCCTGTTTTTATTATCGGATCACCGTTCTCTTTGTGTCTTTGGAAACAGACATTGTTCCTTTGGACCACATTATTTCAGTTTGCTTTGACTTAATAAGCACTAGCACGGATAGGGCTACCACGTCACAGAGCCTTAGGTCCTGTGGAGCAGAAAGCCACCTGTAGCGGCCTTTTTAAAAACTCTACTTTATTTGGGTTGTTTAGGCCAACCTTTAGGCCAACCTCCCTTCCATCAACCCCCCATGCTTAAGTAGGAGAGAGAAAAGGTGAGTGGGAAGAGGGGGCCCAGACCTCCTTACTTCTCCCGGCTATTTTAGGTCAAGGGGTTCTTTTAGGGCTCTATACCAATCTTGGTCAACCACAGACACAGCTAGCAGACTCCTTCACACCACTGCGCCCCAAAAGTGTTTCTCTCCACCTCTCTACTCCAAACTGCCACACCGTCTTTGGTCTCTGGTCTCTCCAAACTGCTACTTGCTCCATGCCAACACAGAATGCAACCACATACACATCCCCTTTTCTTTCTCAGGCTCTCAGGTTTACACTCTGAGTCCTAGACCACACCCCTCTTCGGGGGTGTGGAAGGCAAAGATCACGCCCAGCATGTGACAGTTAACAGGTGTGGACAAACTATAGCCCAACTAAAATACCACACTTGGGATTAAAATAAAAACATATTTACATAACATAACTGAGTTTACAAAGAAACCAAAACTTCCATTACAGTCCTGCAGCAATGGGGGAAGGCCAGGCTTCTCACCATGCAGGAACACTAGTTTCCTAGCCAGCCTGCTCAGGGTGGCTGTGAGTTTTTTATTCCTACCTATCCTGGGGCAGATGTGAGAACAGGAAGCCTGGGAGATTGAGCATCTTCCACGCACATTGAGTGGAAAGCTGACAGAAAGGAGCCACTGATAAAACCTCCAACTTTTTTTTGCTTGAGGCCTTTTGCATTTGGGAGGCTTCCAGAGGGAAGGTGGCCTGCCTCTCACCTACCAAAACTATAAGGAGGGTTAGATTTCTTCCTCCTCATCGCCATCCTCCTCCTTTTCCTCCTCTTCTTCCTCCTCCTCTTCTTCCTTCTTCATCTCCTTTTCCTCTTCCTCTTCTTTCTTTTGCCCTTCTTTTTCTTTCCCTCTTACCCCTCCTCTTTTTTGGCCTTCTCCTTTTCCTCTTCCTCCTTTTATTCCTTCTTCTCTTTTCCCACATCTCTCCTTCCTCCTCCCCTTCTCTTCCCCTTTTTTCATCCTCTCCTTCCCGCTTTTCGTCTTCCTCTTCTTCTTTCTTCTCCTTTCCTTTCTCATCCTCCTCCTTCAACTCTTCCTCCTCCTGTCCTCTTCTTCCACTGTTACTTCAAAAGAAAAATGGGTAGAAAGAAATAGAAACACTTTGTACCTGTTACCTAACCAAATTGCATCATATATTCACTTTCAATTCATGGTACTGTTTGATGCCTCAGGCTGACCAAATTGCATAAACAGTACTCACTATGGGGAGAAAATGATGATATTTGGATTCTAGAGAATCTGAGGGCTCTCTGGGTCAGAAAGCCCTGGCAAATATGGTTAAACAAATGGCCCAAATTTAGAACTAGTTCTGAGCGAGCAATGATACTTTGCCCACCACAGTAAACCGTTCTTCCAATAGAAAATTTCCAGACATCACAACCACCTTTTCCTATTCTCAGAAAAGCATATGAAGACTATGTGCCGCTCTTTCCTATGAAGATGTCAGGGAAGGCCCTGGGCCTTAGGGACTTCACGCCCTTGAAGCACTGTGGGCTGGTTGTCCTTCAGACTGTTGACTTTTGGCTGCCCATGAGCGTATCCCAACTGTGCATCAAAAAGACAGAACCCTTTCATATGCTTGGGGTCAAAAGATGATATTAAGTTATATACCTATTGTAAGAGAAAATGAGAATAATGATTTTCATTGTATTTGGTATGGGGTAAGAACAAAGGAACAAGTCTGATTTAGTTACAGTGCTCCAAGGCCATGTTTATAGAATTCTATTAGCTATGTAAGCAGAAACACACTAAATAATTCATCTAACAATCTATTATACATCATCTGTTACCTATCACCCATTTACCTTCCATTTGTCATCTGTATCTCTAATCTATTTTCCTCTTATCTTTTAGTCTACTCCCTATCATTTATCTAATTATCATCCATCCATGTCTATGAACCTGTCTTAGAGTCTCTATTGCTGCGATAAAACTCCGTGACTAAAAGCAACTAGGGGTGGAAAGGGTTTATTTCAGCTTACACTTCTACATCGCAGACCATCACTGAGGGAAGTCAGGGCAGGAACTAAAGCAGGGCAGGAAGCTGGAGGCAGGAGCTGATGCAGAGGAGGAGTGCTATTTACTGGCTTGCACACCAATGGCTTCTTCAGCTTGCTTTCTTGTTCATCTCAGGACTACTTGCCCAGGGGTGCCACTGCCCACAGTGGGCTGGGCCCTCCCACGCCAATCGTTAATGAAGGAAGTGATCTATAGACTTGCCTACAGACAATCTGTTGGGGGCATTTTCTCGATTGAGGATCATCTTCCCAAATTAACTCTAGCTTGTTTCAAGTTGACAAAAAAACTACCTATGCTACCTATGCATCTGTTTTACATCATCTATCTGTTATCATCTGTTGCCTGCCCAACCTGTGTTCTCTATCATCTGTTTGTTATCTGTATTGTGTATCTGTCATCTGCCGGGCCATCCTCCATCAATCTTTTTTGCTCTATTGCTCTACCCTCTCTTTTTAAGCATAGAGTATTAGGCAGGTATGTGGCCTCTCTCTGTGTGTCTGTCCTTTTCATTCTTCTCTCAAATATTACATCCTGACTGCAGTTCCCCCCCCTCCTCCCTGCACAAAAAGGGTTTCTAATGGCTGAAGGTTTTCCACGGGAAAAAGCTATGCTTTGCGTTACTCTTTGAGTGAGAAAGGACAGTTCATGGCTTATTTGGGGCTGTCTTCTTTTGGCAGTTGCCTGACTTACACTGTTGCCAGATGGGTGATATTGCTATATTTTCTTCTCTGTATTGTGATCCCCTCATGCATGAAATCTCTTACTGTCCCAGGCAAAATTGGATACAGTCGGGACTGTGGAGCTATTTTTAGAAATGACTGTAAAAGGCTGACCTAGTTTGCATGTGGTCACATAGTACAAAGATAACAGTTTCATTTAACTTGTCCCCAAAGCCCTGCAATCAGATGATTAAACTTTCCCCATGTTAAACCCCCATCTAGAGTAGTTTTAAGTCATTTGACTTTGCTCTTTTTTTTTTTTTTAAATAAGAGTGGGAGGGAATTGACAGAACTTCCCTTCAGTTTTGCTCTAATGTAAAAATAAGTTTTGAACAGACCCAAGTCTCCAAGCCAAGGTTTGGCTGCAAAGTAAATCTTATAAATGCCAGGAAATGTTACTGCCTGTGTTGGAACAGCTGACTGACTGAACTGTGAGTAATCCCGCTTGAGATCCACATTAACTCTGAGAGCAAGGGAATTCTGGGCAGGACTTTCCATTGCTTGGGTTTTTTTTTTTTTTTTTTTTTTTTTTTTTTTTTTTTTTTTTCAGCTAATGATAGGTGTTATTTTCTTGTTTCTAGACTGCCACGAGTTTCAAAATGTACTTAGAAAACTGGAATATTCAGACATCTACTTGGCTGAAATGGTAAGGGACACAAGAACTACCTTATTGTTCATGGAAGGGGCTTCCTAGGTGAGCGGCAGCTGCCTGCCAGTCATGCCATCTGACACTTTGACATCAACATTCACACCTTATAAATTAAAAAAAAGTAGGAACAGTGACTTGAGAGGATCTCTGCATGAGTCCATTTCATCCCAGAATGCTCATTGCTGTGTTCCACACAGCAGTCCTGTGAGAAGTCAGTAGTTGTATTACTCCATTTAATAGCTGTGGAAAGTGAAGCAGAGGAGTAACATGATGTGCCCAAAATCACAGAGCTATGAGTGACAGCTACAAAGGTCTGTTCCCAGAATGATGCTTTGGCTTCTGTGCTATAAAGCTTGATACCCAGGAGAGTCTAGTTTTCAGATCTTAGGACGTCAGTGTGAATGTCAAATCCCTGATGAGGGCTGATGCTATTCCCAGAACTGAGGGCTTTATGGGACGGACATGCATGCGTGTGTGTTGACATTTCTCTGACCTGCTTCTATGTGTTCTAAATTTAGAAGCATTCCTTGTTGGGAAACTCTGAATATACTATCTTTGGAACACCAAACTCCACCTAGCGAATGCACCCTGAAAGACGTGCAGGGACAGTATGAAAATATTAAGTTTTGCTGAGCAGTGTCTTTCACAAATCAAAACAGTCAGAGCTGAAGAGATGGTATGGTTTGGGGATTGAGTGTGTCCTGCCCTTGCAGAGGATTCAAGTGCAGTTCCTATCACGTCCACGGGTGTCTCACCACCGCCTGTAACTCCAGCACTCTAAGAGATCCAGTGCCTTCCTCTGGTTCCCAAGGCACGTTCACTCATGTGTACAAACCCCCACACAGACATAACATACCTTTAAAACTATCTTAGAGCAAATTTTTTTCATTTAAATTTTTATTATATGTTTAAATAAAATGTTTTTATTTAAAAATTATTTAAAAAATTAAAAATTTTTATTTAAAACAAATTAAACTATAGCTTAAACATAGCTATTGAAGCAAAGGAGACAGTGCAGTAATTCTTCAAATAAAGCTTATGTGGTGCTGTCTAAAAACTGCCTGTTCCCACTGTTTTAAAATTCTGATATAAACATGATTGTTTGTAATTAATATTGTAGGCAATTTTACCACCAGCCTTTATTTCTTTATGCTGAGTAGTCCCAACATGCTCAGAGACATTCAGTCTCCATTAGGAGTGTACAGGCTAAGATGATTGAGACATGAGAAATTTTAAAAAGAAAATATTTCACTCACTCAAAAAGATACATAGAATGTTTTTTAAGATGCACATGCCTAATCCTCATGTCAAAAAAAGAACTCTTACTAACCATTCTCTGAGAGGCCCACCTCCAGAAGCTGATTGAATCAGAACAGACGCTGAGACTTACAGTCAAGCAGATCCCGGGGAGTCCTGTGGAAGAGGGGAGGGAAGGTTAGAAAGACCCGGAGGGGACAAGAATGCTGCAGGACAACAGAGTCAACTAAACTAGACCCCATGGCAGCTCCCCTACCTGTATGTAACCGATGAGCATTTTGATCTTCATGTGGGTCCCCTGGTAAGCTGAGCCGGTGCTGTCTATGACATGGACTCTGTTGCCTGCTTTCAGTCACTTTGCCCTAGCCAGGCTGCCTGGCCTGGCCTTAGTGAAGGAGGGGGAGCTCCATCCTGATGAGACTTGATGTGTTGGGGTGGGTTGGATGGGGGGGTAACTCCCCTTTTCTGAAGCTGAGGAAATGAGGGGAGTAGGGTCAAGAGGGTGGGAGGGAGGGACTAGGAGGAGAGGAGGGAGGAGGCTATGATCATGATGTAAAGTAAATACAATATATATATATATATATATATATATATATATATATATATATATATAAAACCCTCATTACAAAGAAAAGAAAAATTTTATGTAGAATAGAGTTTAATCCTGTGTGTTTCTTCCCAGTTGTATTTGTTTTCCTCTAATGAAAATGGAGAATATGAGTGTAAAAAAGGGAACCCTGAATTTGAGTGTAAATCAATTACATTTACCAGGCAGTGGTGGCAGGCAGATCTTTGAGTTTGAGGCCAGCCTGGTCTACAGAACTAGCTCCAAGACAACCACGGTTACACAGAGAAACCCTATCCCAAAAAACCAAAATCATCATCATCATCATCATCATCATCATCATCATCATCATCATCATCATCA
>NW_026594462.1:3034897-3057102 GCF_907164565.1 Psammomys obesus
CATCATCATCATCATCATCATCATCATCATCATCATCATCATCATCAGTTACTTTTGAACCATCAGTGATGGATTCATGTTAATTGCTTGAATTTGATGTTTTATTTTCTATTAGGACACTGTCATTTACTGCAGTGTGTAGTGGCCATCTCTGACTGCCATTGGCAACAAACACACTGAGTTTTGGGGAGAAAGCCCCCGCCACTTCCTTTCACTTATTTTAATTAATCCAACAACCTCAAGGGAATCAGCTGTGAGAACATGCAGTACCATGTCCTCACAAACCCAGCAGGTGCTCGATGGTGCTCTTGAATTTCTGCCCCTCTCCCAGACTTTAAGCTTTTTATTTATTTTTTACAATTTATTCATTATATATCCCAATTGAAGCCCCTCCCTCAACTCCTCCCATTCTCACCCTTCCCTCCTCTTCCTCCTTATACCCCTTCCCTAATCCACTGAAAGGGGGAGCCCCACCTGCCCATAGCTTGTTCAGTCTCACAAGGACTGTCTGGATCTTCTTCCTCTGTGGCCTGATAAGGCCACATCACCAGGGGCAAGTGATCAAAGAGCAGGCAATCGAGTCCCTGACAGAGGCAGCCCCTTGCTCCCCTTACTCGGAAACCTACATGGAAACTGAGCTGCCAATCAGCCACATCTGAGCAGGGGGTCTAGGTCCTCTCCATGCATAGTCAGCCTCTACCTTTGTTGCTGTTCTTGTGGGACTCCTGTCCCCTCCCTGTCTTCTCTCTCCCCTAGCCTCTCACTTCCCTAGCCTTTCACAATGTCATTTCCACACGGAGCATTTTATACCTGAAAACACGAAAATGCAAATATTCCACAGCTGAAGCCTTTGAACATTAATGTGATGTCCTAAGTGGAAAATGCCACATCTGACCTCACGTGACAGATGGCAGTCGGAAGACACATGCTAGAGTACTGGGTGAAGCTACATTCCAGCTGTGTATGCAAAGTATACATGAGATACAAATGAGCTTTGGTTTTAGACTTGAGTCCCCTCCCCAAGATAACTCACGTCTATGCAAACACTCTAAAACTGAAAAGGCTTCTTGTCTCAGGCACTTGTGGTAAGGACCTCTCCAGCTCGGTCTTGGTTGTTTAAAATCTGATTGGCTCTGAGCAGGTCCTCTAAGTGGCACACTGATTTCTCCCCGGAATTCCTGCCAGGAAGATGAAAAGTCTTGTCATGTTGATCAGTCAGATGGCATAGGGGCCTGATGGAAAGACAAATTAGTGTTCGCTAAATGAAGATAATTTCGACGGATGGTTAATCTGGAGCCCAGGTGTCTGAATGCCGCTGACGCTCCCATCAGTACCCTTAGTGGGTTCTCCTTTTGGTAGGTCCTGCTTCTGTAAGGCAGAACTTTTGCTGAGCTGCACCCAGACCTATGTTATAATAGCCCAAGTGATGGGGTCTGGACCATTTAGCCTAATGAGATTAAAATTTATAGCGGAGCCATGAGCCCCGTGTCCGATAGTGCTCGAGGATGCTAGGGAAGCATAGGCTGCCTGCATTTCATTGTAAGCATCTGCTAAGGGTTAGGCCAGCATCTCTCAGAACAGATCTGAGGGCTCCGCGTGGTCTGCCCCAGGAGATGCGGGTGTCGCTGGAAGCACGCAGTGTTCTCACTGGGGCTTTGCTGGTCCTCTCTCTCTTCCCAGTGTGTGCTATGAGCGGGTGCCCTGGTACCCTACCGTGCTCACCTTCGTCCTCTCTGCTCTGTGGCATGGCATCTACCCCGGATACTACTTCACATTCTTAACTGGAGTCCCCGTCACATTGGCAGCTAGAGCGGTAAGCTTTCATAGGGTGCTGGCACGTCTCTCTAGCAATTTGGTGTGCGTGCGTGCGTGCATGTGTATGTATTGGTTAAGTTGTGGTATTGGAAGTGTAGGGGTGTTAGGAGTGACCTTTTGATGCAAAGTGACGAGGTCCTACCTGCAGTACCTTTTTTGTTTGCTTCAATGTTTAGGGACTTGTCATCGTAAAAGTGGTTAACTGGCAGAGCGTAAAACACTAAGAATTTCCCGAGTAGCAAATTACTCCCTTGAGAAATGGACACATTTTTAATCATTAAAAATGGAATGTACTTGTACAGGTGATGATGTTTATTAATCAATGCACGCTCCATCAGACTTCAGTTTGCTTATACCCTGCTTGATAGCTCAGGTCGTTATACCAAGCCAGGAAGTAATTCACCATGGCTCTGTCTAGGAGTCTGTGAGAAAGCAGCTCAAGGAGCTGAGTCTAACTGGAGACAGATCTGACCTCATCTGTCTGATCCAATCAAAGCCATAAAATTATTTATGTTAAATACAGACTTTTGTATTTGACTTAATTTTGCTCTTTGATCATGATTATGGTCTTTCTTATTTCAGTTTCCAAAAGGTTTCAATGCCATTAGCTGTATTATATGTAAATTTTATTATGTACTCATTTTGTGGTGTGTGTGTGGGGCGCTGAGGGGTGGTGAGTGTGTCTAGGGATGTTTGTATGTGTGTGTGGACAACAGAAGCCAGCCTTGGGCGTTTTTTTTCAGATGACTATTTTTTTTGTTTTCCTTTTGAGACAGATCTCTCATTGGCTTGGAACTCAAAAGCAGGCTGGCTGGCTGCTAACGAGCCTCGAGGATCTGCCCGTTTCTACCTCCCTGGTACCAGGGCTATGAGTGGATGCCACTATGGCTGGATTTTTTTTTTTTTTTGCCTTGATTTTTTTTTTTTCCTTTTTGAAATGGGTTCTGGGTATTCAATTCACAACTAGGTTATCTTCCAAGCTCTTGCTATTTACTCATTCTTCAGTGTACTTTAATATGAATATTTCAGCAGCCCTGTCACATGCTGGTCAGCTTCATAGGTATCCAGACAGCACAGTGGATAAGACAAGAGCACTCCTCTAAAGCTTCCTATTTTACCTAGATGAAGTATATTAAATTCTACATACAAACAGAAAATTGCTATTCAGGCTAATTTTAAAAAAATTCTAAAAATTAAATACATATTTGAACATGAGAAGCAGGAAAGACCTTTTATTTGTTCTTCATATACCAACTCGGATTCTGAAACAAAGCTAAAGAACAGATTGCCAGAACAAACCAAGAAATAAAGGTCAGCCTGCTTTGCTTTGTTGATGTACTCAGAGTATCATTTCTTAAAATATCTATACCCTGGTGGCCTCTGTTGGCCCAGGCTTTGATTTATGTAGATATTGTCTATTACAGCCCTGGAAACAGTTTTTTAAAAGGAAGTTTGGGAGCGGGTGAAAAGAGGGATTGATGGAGGAGAGCTTCCAATTTTTTCTAGCAAGGGAATGAACTCAGCAGTCATGAAGTCTTTGCTTCTGGAGATTAGCTCCTTAGCAATTAAAATTTACACCTGTTGCCCAGCATTTCTGAATGGATGGAACCCCAGACTGTTCTTGAACAGGTGAGAGTGAGCAGAGGAAAAGGATCACTGTTGTTGTTAGGGGTTTTTTGTTTCGGTTTATTGCTATCTTTAGGCAGAATCTCACGTAGCTCAGGCTATCCTGGAACTTCCTATGTATCAAAACCAAACCAAACAAACAAATAAACAAAAAAGACTGAATTACTGATCTTCCTGCCTCCACCTCTGGACCTCTGGAGTCCCTGGTTTTAAGAGGTGCTGGGGACTGAGCCCAGGGTCTTGTGCATGTGCATCACAGACAAGTACTGACCAACTGAGCAACATCCCCAGCCCAAGAAAGGTCTTTCACTTCACCAGGTCATACTGGAGGCTTGCTAGAAGGCTCAACAGACATGATCTGTGTAAAGCACTAGCACAGACATGGCACACAGTAAGCACTCAATAAATAGCAGTTGCTTTTAATAGTGGTGATCATTGGTATTTGTACTACTGTAGCCATGGAAACAGGGACTTACCAGTAAGACAGAGTATGTACCACAAGGAGCAGGAAGACAAGCTAACTCTCCCCCAATTAATTACCTTAAGTGACACTGAGGATTAATATTTATGGACATGGCAAAAATTCTATAACAGATTACACCAAAAAAAAAAATCTCAAATAGGCTAAAAAAATACACTAGTGCCATTAAGAATATAAATGTAGATACATATAAATAGAAAGGTTTTGGAAGGCTCTGTGCCAAATTTTTAAGCTTTTGGAGGTGGATAGTTTAAAAAGTATATAAAAATGTATTGCATATATATGTATATAATTACATCTATGTGTATATAATATAACATGTATAATATGTACAATATGTATAATATAATATGTATATGTGATACAATATATGTAATATAAACTTGTGTGTGTGTATGGATTTTGGTTGAAAGCAGAACTTAAATGGTGTGGTTTTTGGTTGAAAGCAGAACTCAAATGCTGGTCATGCTCTACAGCCTGTTGTTCCTGTGGTTCTACTTCTTTGTCTCTGATTCAGAGGAAGTTATTTCAGTTTTCACTCCTACCTCCTACTTCTGCCTTTTTGGTTTGCAGGTGAGGAACAACTACAGACATCACTTCCTTTCTTCCAAGGCTCAAAAGGTTGCTTATGACATTGTTACCTGGGCTGCCACTCAGTTGGCTGTCTCTTACACGGCAGCGCCCTTTGTCATGTTGGCAGTAGAGCCAACCATCAGTTTATACAAGTAAGTTTCCATTTGATTCCTAATACATTTATCCTTTTCTTGACTTCCAAATTCGTAAACCGAGTCAACATACTAAGGGATTATACTAAGAAATGCTAAATGTGAGTTGACTTACCAGAGTAGTTGTTTTAAGAGGAAATGACCATCCCAAAGATGCCAACATGTGAACAGCAAATCAGAGTACAAAGGCAAAGAATTCTCCAGGCAAGGTAGTACACACCTGTAATCCCAGCATTCGGGAAGTAGAGGCAGGAGGATTTTGAGCCTAAGCCAGGGCTATGGGATCCTGACTCAACCAAAGGGTGAAAAAAAGAGCATATACATATGCCTCCCCCCTGTCCTGCCCTTGGTTCCTTTTCCTGAGGATTAAGCTGTGTTGGAGAGTTAGATATGCTAAGACAGGGGCTGCCAGGGTCTTGCTGGTGGTTGAGTGACCTGCAGTTTGTAGAAGAACTCTGTACCTTTTACTGAGAGGTGATGCTGGTGAGTGTGCATGGAGATTTTCATTCCCAGATATGCATGATGGGTGGAGAACCAAGAGTGAGGACTAGAAGGTGGTGGGTAAAGGCCTATCAGGCCTTGTATTTGAAAGCTACAGACAACTATAACCTATAGGTATGTGCTTTTATATTTCAAGTTCATGTTTAATTTTTTTTCTCACCATGGAATGCTTTAGGCTTTGGCCTTGAAATTGTGTGCCTTCGCTATGAAAGGAGGCTAAGAATGCCTCAAAGCAGCCCTGTTAGGAGTGGGGAACACACAGAGGACATGGGCTAGGACCTCTACTCTGTCAATGCCAACATGCTTTATTTAGTGGATAACACAGACCTTTCCAGGTTAACTTGTGTGTGTGCATGAGGGAGTGTGTGTGTGTGCTTGTGCATGTGCATGTGTGTGATGTGTTTGAGGACCAGAGGTCAATCTGTCAGCCTTGCTTTCTGAGGCAGGGTCTGTCATTTGGCCTATAGCTCACCAAACAGGCTAGTCAGTGAGCCCCAGAGATCCTCCCATATCCACCTTTTTCACACAGATGACAAAGCATGTAATAACAAGCACATGTATGTTCTGAGGATCAAACTCGGTTCTCATGCTCATGTGGGGAACACTTGAGTAAGCCATCTTCCCAGCCCCAAGATTATATATAATATATATATATATATATATATATTATAGTTATATATATATATAAACTAATCTGGTTGTAAAGAGTGACTTAGAAATAAACAGTGCAGTCCCCCAGTCATGATGCTTAGGCAGACTAGATTTAACACCGCACACAGAGCTCCTGTGGAGCTTTTCTCAGACTGTCTGTTCTTGCGGTCATAGTTTGGCTAGGCTTGCTGCCATGTGCTCATTCTGACTCTGCCCCTGCATCCTTCTCCCAGCCCCAAACTCTGCACCAGTATGGGATTACAGGTACATACTCACATACCCAGCTGCTTTATTTTTTTTTTTTTTAAGCATGTTCGTTGGGGATCTAAGCTGAGATCCTCATGCTTGCACAGCTCTGACTGACTCTTAATAGAGGCACTGAATCTGGTAAAAGGAAATTCATGGCTCTTTACAGAAGGTGACTGTAGTTGCCTTGCCAATCTGTGGCTCATCTGGGGATAAGTTCAGTGGCCATCAGTAAAGGATAACTATGTGCAAACTCATTTCTCAGATGCTGCCCATCTTTCACATTTACATTTCTGATATGCTTTGTGTGAGACCTTGTCTCTCTCTCTCTCTCACACACACACAAAAGTTATGAAAGGAAAAGAAAAAGAAACCTGTGGAATTGTTTGAAAGACCAATACTCGCCCACTCACTTATCTTTAAATAGTGCTCTTTTAAATTCAGTGTGTAAAGATATTAGAATTTGGCCAGGGTTAGCTCAGTCAATATAGCATTTGCCTTGCAAGTGGAGGATCTGGATTTGCTTCCCAGCGCTCACATAAGAAACTAGATATGGTAGCACAGTTTTAATCTCATCTCTGGGGAGTCAGAGACAAGAGAATCTCTTGGGCTTACTGGCTAGCCAGCCTAAGCTAATTGGAGAGTGCCCAGCCAATCAATGAAAGACCCTGCCTCAAAGGGGGCAGTGTTTCTGAGCTGGTGTTCTTGCTTCCACATACAGATGCACACACAATTATCCCATAAGCACACACATACACACATTAAAAATAATGATTAGATTTAGAATTTATAAATAACTTTGATAGACAGCTAGCTCTTTGAGAACAGACACCATGTGCTCAGTAGATGGTAGCTGATGAGACTTTCTGTAATAGGAAGATGGAACATTCCATCAAGTTTTAGAGGAGATGTGGACTGTCAGGAAAATTCACTAAACCTTACCAGGACACTGAAGTTTGCTTTTCTCGGTTGTGTACTTGGATTTAATCTAACATAATTGCCTAATGTCCCATAAGGCTAAGTAAAAGAACAGAGTGTCTTGGGTATGTTCCCTTTAATGTTGTAGTTTACCGCAGCCCTGCCTCTGGCCTCTAAGAATTCAGTATATGCACAGGGCTTTTCTTAAGAGACCCCTTCACTCTCAGTGTTCTTTACACACTAAATTAGATGGTAGGTAGGTCCTACTCCTTTGCTGTTTAAGTAGCTGTTCATCATACTCAACCCTCCAACCCATGAGCTGAAAATAAATTTTTAAGACGCTGTATATTGATGTCTCTCTCATGACTTTCCTTGAAAGATGTAAAGAAACATCTGTAGCCCAGATAGAAAAGAAGCTGACAGATCAAAGCAAGGCCTGTCAAGTCTGAATGGGGAGTAAATGAATTTATTGTGGTTATTTATAAAATCATCAATGATTTGCATGTTAGCTTCACCATGGAAAACAAACCCCCTGTCAGCTTTGTACATCTTACATACTGTGCACAATTGGCATGGAGGGAGACATGATTGGGATTTCAAGGAAGCATCATTTGTCACCCTCTTCCTCCCCAGGAAGGAGTATAAACCCACCCTTATCCTTTCCATGGATTTTCTTTCTGTTGTAGAGTTCTGTATAGGTCACTGTCATGACTGTGGTCCAGGGTCTCCTGTAAGTCACTGAAGCCATTCTGCTTCAAGATGTGGCTGGTCCGGCCAAGTTCAGAGGAAACTAGTCCTATGGTGGAACATGCACAGAGCTCTCCTGTTGCTATTTTTCTCTGGCCATTTGCAGTGTATTCAGTTTTCTAAGTGGTTAAAGGCATAAGAGAAGTTTCTGTAGATACACAGAAACAGTGCAAGTGTTGCACTGTTTTATACGGGAAATGGAGTGTCTGGAGATTTGGGATGAACCTTGGGATGAACTGGGATTCTGAAACTAATCCCTTTGTGGGTACAAAAGGATGACTGTGCTTTTCCTTTTGTTGTTCTCCCAGGGGAAAGGGCAGAAACTCATGCTTTTTTTTTTTTTTTTTTGGAAATCCTAGTTTAGTGTTTTTGTTTGTTTGTTTGTTTGTTTGTTTCAGTGCTGAGAATTGAAGCTGAGCAGGTGAAGATAAGGTAGTACTCTTGACTACTGCATAAACATCTTTAGGGAGCCTTAGCCTTTTGCTAAAGTTGGAGCAGATTGGGAAAGATCTGAGTTACTCGGCCTTGTCATTACTGAGGAATGGATCCCGTGTCTTTTACTTGTTTTTTTTTAATCTTTAGTGAACGTTAGAATGATGGTGTTTCCAGGGAAACAGCACAGTGATAGGGTACATGCCTAACACACAAAACCCTAGGTTCAATTCTTACCATAAAGAGAAGGTAAGGAGGGAGAGGAAGAGAGAGAGAGGGAGAGAGGAAAGGAGAGAGAGAGGGAGGGAAGGAAAGAGAGAGCACAGGTGAGCAGGGTTGAGGGATTCAGGTTACAATGTTACTTTAGCCTTTTCAATAGATCTGGGACATTGAAACTTACAAAAGCAACATCTTGTTACATGTATTTATTAGTAGGTTGTGCTGGGTGTTTACCTGGCATGTACACCCTGCCGGTGGCACTCAAAACCTTTCAAAAGCAAAACTTGCATCTTACTTAGTGTGGATGAAAGTTATTTTCGAAGCTCTAAATGGAATTTTCAAAATCCATATCCTGGACCGGTGAAATGGTCCAGCCACTGAAAGCACTTGGTACACAAGCCTGAGAGCCAGATCCCCAGGACCCATCCTAGAAGGAATGAACTGACTCTGAGAAGTGCTCGCCCCCTGACCACACTTGCACTGTGACACCTTTTTGCAAGCCTCTCCCCAGCGAATCATAAAGTAAAAGTTCTTTTTTGTTGTTGTTGTTTTTTAAAATCAGGATCCTTCCAGTTCCTGAGGTAGACAAGAACTGCCCCGTGTTGAGAAGCACATGGGAGATGGGGCTGAGCCTGTGCTTAGAGGACAGAATGGGGCTTCTGTGTGCTCTGCACATCCTCGCCTTTTGAACAGCAGAAATGTCTTCTTCCACACAGTGCTGTTCCTCTCTGCCTCACCCAGCTTTGTGGTTTCATCCATCGCTGGCTGGCTTGCCTACCAAAGCGAGGAGCACATGGCCAGCCGGAATTGTTACCGTTGAGCGCCTCCTCCTCTTGCCCTTGCTGAAGATGATGTCATCATGTGTGTTTTCCGCTTATGCCCTTCTTTGAAAGGTAACTCTTGTGTTCTTACTTCTAGGTCCATGTTCTTTTTCTTACACATTATATGCCTGCTGATCATTCTTCTTCTGCCAATCAAACCACGCCAGCCTCAGAGGCCATCCAAATGTAAAGCTCAAATGTGCAGTCCAAATTCTGTAAAGAAGAAGGCAGACTGATACCCACGGAAAGAAGCTGAACTACAGACTTGTGGGACATTGGGAAGATGCAATGGGCAGGCTCCAGGCTTCTCTGGTGACTTAATGGAGATGTTTACAATTGCATTTTTTTTTTTTTTCACTGCAGGGAATATTTTTATAAATTCTTTTTTTTTTTTTTGTGCAGTTAAGTCACCATGTCTAGCTTCATCTTTATATTTTACAGGGCCTTTCAGTGACACATTGTAGAGAACAGGCCATTGGGTCGGCTCTTCTGAAATCAGTCCCACCTACCGAAATCTGGAAGCATGGATCTGGGCAGCGCCTCCTGCACTTAGGAGGTGTCTGCCGAGATGACTTGTTCTAGATTTTTGAGATCTGAACATTCCCAGGCATGATTTTTCTCTTGACAACTCCAGACCCTTGGATGTGTGACTTAAACCAGGTTGCAGACACAAATCCTATGCTCTGAAGCCCTTGCAGGGGGAAAAAAGTGATTGTGGAGGGAGGTTTTCAGGGTGTAGGAAAAAAAAACAAAAAACAAAAACAAACAAACAACAAAACTCCACAAACTGGGAAGATTAACCCTGAATGCTTGAATGGATCTTTGTGCCCTCAAACAGACTGCATTACCCTCCTCCCAAGAACGTACTGTTTCCTTTTTCCTCCTGAATTGAGCCAAAATTGGAGATCAGAATGTCTCCTGCCTGCATGCCCCAGGAGCTGGGGAGAGAGTAGGGGATATTGGGGAGGATGTTGGGGCTACTGCTTTCCATTTCATCTGCTTCCATAGGCTTGACCTGTGTTGACCCTGAGAAGGTACCCAGATACTTTGACACTGTCAAAGGTGGCTGATACCTTTTCAAAAAATGATTGCTTTCAATATATTTGGAGAGGCTCTCTGTCCCCCTGCATATTGTGGAAGTGTCAATGATCATGGCCAATGTGTAGACACAAGCTGACTTTTGTAATGGATTAAATCCAGCTTTATTTTAGGTGAACTGTTATGTTGGGAAGCTGCAAATGAAGAACAGTACTCCACTGTGTCTTCATGATAAATGTGCTGTGGCTCCCTAGGGAGATTTCTACTGGGAAAAATAGTCTATGTGAAAGAAGGAGAGATAATATTTAAAATGTAGAAAATAATAATAATGATGATAAATAATAATAATAAAATATATGCTTCTGTGATGTGCCCTCAATCAAATGGCCTGGGAGGTGAACATTTGTTCTGATCAGATGATTTAAAAAATTAGTTTCTCAATGAATAAATAATATATTTATATTTTAGGAAAATGATTCCTTATGAAACAATTGTTTTTGTTTGTGTCAAGACTTGTGTGTGTTTTCACAAATGTGTGCAAAGCTGAAGTTGTCTTTGTCTTAAGTTCTAGCACTGTAGTGTGGTCAGGACTGGGGGTGGTTTTGGCTTCTTTATATGATTTCTTATCTTTATTCACAGCTTTGTAGGTGTAATTTATTTCCCCCACAAAGAAAGGGACTGCAGATTACAGACATTTAGGTGGTCCTGTGTTGCCAAATTAGTGATAGAACTCAGACTTAAATCCAGGACACTCTTGATGAGCTACTAGCCATGGGTATAGGCATTAAATTATTGTATAATTCAAATGCTGATTTCTGTTACCCCTTCCCCCCCCCCCCCCCACAGTCTGGTTGCAGTACTGGTTCTGAGAATCTCCTGTCTCAATGTTGTGTGAATACTACTCCCTAATTGTCCCTGGGTATGCCAATAAAGCAGCTTACAACCAATCACTGAAGGAGGAGAGAATAAGGCTGGGACTTCCTGTCAGCCAGGGGAGGAATTAGAGGAGGAGGTAGGGGATTAAGCCAGGGATTGGGGCACTGGAGAGTTCCAGGAAGCATCAGAGGAGAGGAGCCATGGTGAGAAAAGCTACAAAATACATGTATCTCTGAGTTGTATGCTGGGAGGGAACCAGA
This sequence comes from Psammomys obesus, assembly GCF_907164565.1. Classification (NCBI taxonomy): domain Eukaryota; kingdom Metazoa; phylum Chordata; class Mammalia; order Rodentia; family Muridae; genus Psammomys; species Psammomys obesus. Next base: position 3,046,254 of record NW_026594462.1, read on the forward strand.
TTAGTTTAGAGGTTTCGGAATAGGGGAATAACTGCTCAGTTATTGTGTTGTGAAGCTTATTATTAAACAAAAATAAAGGAGTCTCAGTTATTTGTGTGATAGTCGGGTTAAGAGAGAAACTGAGAAACAAACACAGTTTAATAAAAATAACTTTTTTTTTTTTTACCCTTCTGGTGTGTCTTATAGGACAGTGAAATGAGCAAGTCTTTTACCTTAAATTTTAAAGCATTTATCCAGTCTTGGTTCTGGGTAAGAGGACAATAGTCCCTCTCTGGGTTATCACTGGAGGATTGGCGTGAAGCGTGAGTAATCCACATTGCAGAGATGTTCTTTCCTTCCAGGCTGCCCTGTACTTAAGCATTTTCACTTCTGAGAGAAGAACCTTGGTAAGGGGAGGAGAGGTGGCAGCTCGGCAACCATCTTGTTCCTGTGAGGCTTTTCATCAGCTCTAAAGGGACAGCACATAGAGGGGGAGTTTAGACTATTTCCCTTGGCTTCTCTTTAGGACCAGGATTTAAACTAGTATGTAGAACTATATTCATTGCCTTGGATTTCTAGGCTGTCTGAGATAGAATGTGTGTTTAATAAAAAATGGGTTGGACTGGGAGGTTTGGGTTGAAATCAATACATTTTCTGCCTTTTATTTTTTTTTTTAATTAAAAAAGTGAATGAGTGTTTGTATGTATGTGTACCAAGTATGTGCCTGGTGCCCCCATACCAGAGGAGGGCATGGATTTTCTGGAACTGGTGTTACTGATGGTTGGTGGGTTTTAGAAAATGAACCTGGACCCTCTCCAAGAACAGAAAATGCCCTTACCTACTGAGGCATCTCTCCAGATCCTGGTTTTATTTCATTTTAAAAAGGCAAGTGTAAAATATTCTATTTTAATGTTTGTTTGTTTGGTTGGTTTTTTTTTTTTTTTTTGTAATTGACTTTTTTTTTTTGAGGGAGTGGTCAGGCTTCAGACTCAGAGATTGGCCTGCTTCTGCCCGCTGAGTGCTGGGATTAAAGGCACGTGCTACCCCTGCCAGGCCTGCATTCATTATTTGGTAGTTGAGAGAAGCAGTAAAGAATTCAGTCTGAGATTCCAGCTGGTTAAGAGAGAAGGCAGCAGGAAGTGATGGGACAGGAACATAGGAATTGACATGTGTGCCCAGAACTGGTGAGGCTCAAGCCATAAGTGTCTGGCCAGTGAGTAGATGATTTGCTTTCTTTCTCTGCTGTATGTCTGAGACTACTTAGGAGTCTTCAAAAACAAACAAACAAAAAAAATAATGCCTTCGTTTTTCTAGAAACTTCATCTTTTTTCTTCCATTGTCTCTGGCACTTGGCACATAGGGCCTGCTGCGTAATGAAGATTTAGTGTTTGTTGAAGGATTGAATAGACTGGTTTAATGTGTCATTGCTCTTGAAAGTTTTGATTGAGCTGTGTTTGCACTGGGGAATGTTTCTGCTTATCAAAATTAGTTTTTGAGGTAAAGGCTTGTGTTTGCAGAGAATGCTGGAAGCATGTTATGGGTTTGAGGTCGGGAGGTCACTCAAACAACTAGTTTACATAGTCTGAAACTCCTTGCTCCATTCATTCACTAATTAATGCATTTAGTTATCAGGTATGCTGTATTTGGTGTGGGCTTGCCACTCTTAGGCATTGCAAATGAAAGGTGCTGGAGACTCATTCTCTGCCCTATACAGTATATAAGAAAGCTGTAGCTCAGACCCCTGTGCTCCAGGGATACCCTGGGGACATGCAGCACTCCCAAATTAGAAAGCAGTTGGATTGGAGGCCTTATCCCTGCTTTTCTGCAAATTTAGAGCAGCTATTTCTTAGGGCTAATGCTCTACCCAGGGCTACAACTGCACCATCCAAGGCCTGTGTCCAGAAAATTTAAGTCTGCCCTTGTCTGAAGACACACTGACCTCAAGCAAACAGTCAGGGCATCAGCTGTGCCAGCAAGCAGGCTCCACTTGCACGGTTGCCCACAGAGGTAATTTCCAGGCTCTGCAAAGTGACTTCATCGGAGCTATGAGGAAAGTTATCTTTGTAGAAAAGTCCCAGCTCACATGAGCTTTGTCAAACTTTATTACCTTGCCTCCTCCCGAACATGAAGAAGAGCAGAGGCATCCAGAAACAGCAATCTTTTTACTTATTTTTCCCTCCTACAGTTCTGGGAACCTGGCGGTGGCCTTCTCTTTGTAGTCTCTGAAGCCACGGCTCAGAGACTACAGGTTTCAGTAGATGAAGTAATGACCAGTTCAGCTGGAGATCCAGTTGGCTTTTATTTGTTGCATTCATTTGGCCCAGAGGTTTCCAGATGGCAGGCTGGCTGGCCCCTGGCACACTGGACATGCAAAGAGCAGAGAAACCAATGTGCTATAGAAGGTCATTCAACCACTTCCACATTGGAACAGCTCATCCAGGGCAGCATGATTCTGTATTCCTGGGCCACAGTTACTCATATGTGGCTCAGAATAATCTTTTTTATTTAAGCTGAGAGCTGTGTTTGGCAACAGTAGCTAATCCTCACCTCTATTTCAGAGGGCACAGGACCTAAGGAGTGCAGGAGGAGGATGGAAGCCAAGCTGATCTGTTAGCTGAAATTACAGATATGGATCTTCTGCCAAAACCTTTGCTCCTTAAGGCCTTTTTATTTAATATGGCTCTTGATGTGTTTTGATATATGTAAAGGTCCAAAGGTTTCCCTGGACTTTGGCTATTTGAAGCCTGTTGTGAAATTCAAGTTGCTTTTCAAGATGAGCAGTCTAAGCTCAGAGCACTCCAGAGCAGAACAAAGACATGACAGAAGTTCCAGGTCCAAGGAGAAGGAGAATTCCAACTAGATAGACTGGTCTGGTGACCTTTACACACAGGAAGGTGTCTAGTTGCCAAGTTGTTTGTCTCTTAGCTAGAGAGACATTAGTTTTGCAGTGCTGGGATGTCATACCTGCTAGGCAAGTGTTCTACCCCTGAACCACACCCACAGATCCCTAGAAATGTTCTTCATCCTAGAAAAGGCTATACTTCGTTTCAGTTTTGTGTAACATTGGCAAGAGAAAGAAGAAAACACTGGGTAAGACAAAGGATGCAGAAGGAGCTGAGATTGGACCAGGGTATTCCTAGAGTCAGCCAAGCCTGTAAGGACCCACAGTTGGCTAAGATATTGTCTATGTTTTCAAAGGTTGCTATGCACCCATTGTTTGCATTTCCAAACATGTCTGTAAGATAAGAGATCTTGGGATATGACAGTAATGGGTACCTAGCTTCCTTCCTTGGCTTGGTCCTGGAAACCTGACAGGGGCAACTTGTGGAGAAAGACAGGGCAGACACACATACAGATAATCTGGGATTGGATGGGCTGTGCTTGCTCTGACAGAGGACACCCACTTTACAACCCTGAAACTCAGCAAGCTTATTAGGTGCAGCACGAGAAACAGGGGTTAGCTATTCTCCATGGAAAATTTCTGTAGAAGAACAGACTCAGGCTGTAAACATCAGGGATGAGTATGCGTTGGCCAAAGCTTTCTGCACACTCATCCACCAGTGCAAGGACCAGAGGAAGACTTTGCTGCTCCTATGGTTCTGAGACATTGGTGTTCTTGACATAGCCATGCCAGTGTCAACCACACATTCGCTCAGGACTCCATCAGCTCCCTACAGATGCCTTCACAGATTCTTGCTTACAAATATCCTAGTCTCTGCAGATGCCATGGTTGAGTATGTCTGGGGCTATGCCAGAGTCAGTATTCTTAGTTATCTGTCTACATAATTTGGATGTGTAACCAGGTTCAGAATTAATGGCAGAGTGTTGCCTTTTTGCATTTAAGGAAACTGAAGCTTGGGGATTTTAGGCCCAGCCAAACACATCACTAGGCTCCTTCATGACTGAGATAAGAGTGAAAGCATAGTCTTTTGACCCACTGGAGTGTATGGTTCAAAAATATGCTTTCTTGATGTAGCAAACACCTAGCATAGCCTCAATTCTGGGACAAATGGTCCCCAAAAGAATTCCCTCTGTTCATCCTCCTGTAGCCTTAAGGATGAGTGTCAGCTCAATGTGAAACCTGAAATGCTGGAAGAAAGCAAAGGCATTCCACTTCAAGATAAGATGTATGTTGTAGGTGGTGATTAATATTTACTATTGATATATCTTTTAGTAAAGCTGCTGTTAGTCCTAAACAGCTATATACCCAAATCACCACACAGACACTGGGATTTATTAAATTAATGTAGAACACAATGCTGGGCAATAATTACTCCCCCCTAAACCTCCAAGCCCTCATAATTTCCTGACATTTAGATTTTATCCATTATACTTGCTTTTTGTGAAGTCTTAGGTCTGGTTCATTCTTCACAATGTTCCAAGATCTGTCCTCCAGCTCTGCTTTCCTAGCTCTGCCCTCGCCCTTTTGCCTCCCACTCTTTTCTTGTCTTCTGGCTCCTCCCCTCTCCCTGCTTCCTTTCCCTTGTTCAACATTGTGGCTAGTTGCTTTATTTTGGCATGTTTACACAAAGTTGAGACAGGTGATGTTTAGAATAAGTATCACAATGCAATGTCCGGATTGAAACCAGAGAGTGGGGGAGAGAAATCAGCATTTGAATGAACAAGGGTAAAGTGTATACATTTCAAAAGAACATTATACCAACAGATGTAGGAAAGGGCTTCATTTGCCTAGAAATTAAGGCCGACAATTAATGAGCAAGACCTCATGAAACTAAAACAGCTAGTTGTAGGGTGGGAAAGCTCCTTTAGAGTTCTTGGTCAGAGGTATCTAAGAGATTCTCCAAATAATGTAGGCAATTGGCACCTCTGGTTGCTTTCTAGAACTTGAAGGTAAGACACTGCACACTTCAAACACAGGATGGGGAAATTGAGCTGGCACTGACCTGCAAGCCGCATACCTGAGGACTAGCGCTCATGGTATCTGAAGGTGCTGTGCCAGCTGCCTAGGAAAAAAGCAATCACCATTCTTCTCCAGTTGTAAAAAGCCCATGAACCACAACAGTGGCCATCCTATCACATTAGCACTAATGGCACAATAATGACACTTTCATCTTTGGCAACACCAACAGTTTTCTTAATTGGACTTAAGGTCCTCCCAACAAGGAGAGAATTCCTGTCTAGTAGTACAAACCTAGCCTAGCTGGTGAGGTCATGGACCCTAGAGAAGACCCTACTGCTGCTGCTTCCCTAAACCGGTATAATTGTTAACTTTTCTAGGTAAGTGTAGCTTTCACCCCTTTCAAAGGTGCTTCTTTTTGATTCCAGTGGACAGTATCACAGAAATCACAACTGATCAAAATGCAGAGAACTACTGACTGTGAGCACTCCCATTTCCCTTCATCCTCAACATTTGTTGCCAGTGTTGCCCAAACCCAACTGATACATCTATAACACAACCTCTACTCTTAAGACTCAGGGGGCATCCTGGAATCCTGGAAGGAGGGGACCATGTAAGAGTCAGAGGACCAGGTCCAGGACCCTGCTGAGAGACAGTGTCTTCTTTCTATGACATGGAAATTGCACTCATAAAATCTCAACAAGATGATTATGTCAACAGGACCCATACATGACAACAACAGTTGATATGCCAACATGGATGGGGGAGATAGAGCTACAGGTAGCCAGTGGGTGCTGAGAGAGGGAGAGTCGGCATAGAGCCTTAAACCTAGACATAGAAGCAACATTAAATGGACTCAGTAGTGTGTGTGTGTGTGTGTGTGTGTGTGTGTGTGTTGTTGTTGTTGTTGTCTAGACACTCATGAGTAGCTCCTGGGAGAGAGGGAAGGGTAGGAATGCTGTAAACACAGCATTCATGTATAAAAAATTTTGAAACACTTAAAATTTTTAAAAAAATTTAAAAATGAGCATTATGGTTTGATCCCGAATTATGTGACAGAAATACGCTGACAAAAACAGCCTGGTATCAAAACAAAGAGGCAGACCAATGGGACAGAAGACAGGATCCAAAATAAGCCATCAAAGCTATGGCCACCTAATTTTTCACAAAGGTAACAGAAGCATAAAGTGGAAAAAGCCTAATCAACAAATGGAGCTGGCAAAACTGGATCCCACCTGTAGTAGAATGGAACTAGTTCCATATCTTTCACTCCATACCAAAAAAAAAAAAAAAAAAAAAAAAAAATCAGCATGAAGTGGATCAAAGACTACTTTAAAGCCAAAAGACAGAAACTGCTAGAAGCAAAAAGGGAATGCTCTTCAAGATATGTGTGCAGGCAAGAAGTCTCTGAGCAGAATTGCGGTAGCACAAGCCCCATGGGCCAACAGATGGGGCTACATAAAATTAAAGTTTCTGCACAGCAAAAGAAACTGTCAGCAGTGCAAACAGACAGTGTGCATAGCGGTAGAAAATCTTCAGCAGCCAGACTTCAGACAGGGGCTAACATCCAGACTCTATAAAGAACCCCCAGAAATGAAACAGCAAAGATACAAAACTGCCCGTCAACCAATGAGTTTGTGAAACGAACTGTCTATCCCTCAAAAGAAGAAACAAATGGCCAATAAGTACTTAAAAATGTTTTCAACATCCCCAGTCACTAGGGAAATGCAAATTAAAACTATTTTGAGATACCAGCTCACCCCTGTCAGAATGACTATCACCAAGAAATCTGACAACACATGTCAGAGCAGATGTGGGGAAAGAGGAACCCTTTGCACTGAGTGTGTGTGTGGGGGGGTGTGCACTGAGTGGGGTGTGCTCACAAATTAATACGGCCATTGGGGAGATCAGTGTGGAGGTTCCTTGGGAAACTAAAAATAGGCCTACATATGACCCAGTTATCCCGCTCCTGGGCATACTCAAAGGACTGTATCTTACAGAAACACATGTACATCCAAGATTGCTACTGCTGCATCTACCATAGAGTGTCAAACCAGCCCAGATGTCCTTCGGCAGATGATGATGGAAACATGGCATATACTAAAGGATTATTAGCTGTGGAAAAAAAAAATGAAATCATAGAAGTTTCAGGAAAGTGGATAGATGTGGAAGGTATACTATTAAACAAGGTGACTCAGATTGCGAAGGCTCCCTCATATGTGGACCCTTGCCTGTAAGGTACACATGTAACCCGTGTAAACAAGTGTAACTGCAGCTGAAGTCTAAGAATCTGGAAAGGAGACAAGAGGGTGATGAGGAACAATGGAGGCTGGGCAAAGGACACGTGGGGCAGGAACAATGGAAAGAGCCTGGGAGGGTAGGGGCTATGAGGGGAGAACAGAAGTAGCAGGAGTGTCGGGTCAGTGGGCTTTCGTAACGGGCTTTGAGTGTCATTCCCTTAGGCCTCAGTTGGCCTCCAGTGCCTGGCCTCATGCTGGAGTTCTGCCAGCCAGGGAGGTAGGTGGCAGCCTTCTAAACAGAGCAGCATTTTTCCAGAGAAAATCCTTTCTGGATACATACAACTCTTAGGATTCAATGGTCCCTTTTGTTCTTGGACAAAGAGGATTCACACTGGTAAGCACTCCTGATTTTAAAATTTTGAGTAAGCAGTTGACAGCCACAATCAGCCCTGTGCCCTGCACCTTCTGTCTATTGTCTCTGCTCTACCCTCTACCGACAAAATGACCCCTCAGCATTCCCAGCTGCAGCCAATGGCAGCTGTCTCTGTGGGCTGCTCTGGAAAAGCCAGCAAAGGCCAGGATTAAATCTGCCTCCTCACCAGTGACCTTTTCCCTGGAGTCTTCCACAGTGCTGCCAAGGACTTCCTGGACAGCTCCCCAGGCCCTTACTATTATGACTCCTGTTGGCTCCTGCTGTATACAGCACAAAGCTCACACCGTTGCAGTCCCTCCTAACCTACGTCCTTCCACCCCTGCTTTCAGGCTTGCAGTCGCCCCTGTTTGAGCTGCCTCCAGTTAGTGATTTGGGGGAGGGTACGCACCGGCAAAGCAGATAGAAGCAGTAGCATCTTCCAGGGCAAGAATGGACCCAGCTGGGAAAAGGAAAAGCAGCAACTCTGCTTCTCAGGCAGAGTATTGCGCTCAACTGTGTTCCCCGAGAAGTCTCCACTCAGTGGCCCCTGAATTCTGCTCACTCGTCCCCAACAATAGCATCTACTCTGATTCTCTCGTGCCATTTGCCTCTCTACAGCTAGACTGGCAGCTGCCCACTGTGTTTCCTTCTGTCTTCATGCCTAGCAAGGTCCGGGCTCAAAGCAGTTCTGGATCAACTTTAGGCCAACAAATGAAGGAACTTCCTTACGGTGCAAGATTATGTTGTCACTTCCCTGGGCTGAGGGAGAAGAGGGCTGATATTGGGGTTGTGACCTTTGTTGCATTTAAAGACCAAACTGGGCAGTACAGGTGGCCCTGATGATGAGCCACGGGTGACGAGCCACTGGCTCCGAATGTCTTCTGAGTCCCTCTCTCCCTTGCATTTGGGGCTGCATTTTGGGTTTTGTTTACTAGGCTTTGGGTGATGTGAAACCAGTGAGCTAGATGGAAGTTTCCGGAAGTTTGGCAGATGGTGGACCCTCTATTACTGAGGTCTTATACGGCTTCCTATAGCATCTGGTTCTGCTGGAGAAGATGGGCGCACCATCCTACGCAACCAAGGGCTCTTGTTTTACCCATCTAGGGACTTGGGACTTTTGTTTTATTCATCTATGGATTTTGCCTTATCAAGTGCTGCCTTCCCCAAATACCAGAAGCTGTGTCTTAAGCAACAAACACCCATTGTCTCACAATCCCAGAGGCAGGAGGTAGGGGGTGTAGCCCGGTTGATAGAGCGCTCGCTTTAACATTCACAAAATCCTGCCTTGGCATCCCAGCACCACACAAAGCAGATATGACAGGACCTGTCTGTAAGGCCAGCACTGTGGAGGTGAAAGCAGAAGGACCAAAAGTTCAGGGTCATCCTGAGCCACATAGAGAGAGTTTGAGGCCATCTTGGGCTACATGAGACCCAGCCTCATAGTGTCATCAGGTTTAGTTTGTTCTGAGGCTGTGTTTCTCCTGTCCTCACAGATCTCCCCTCGGAATGTGCCTCTGTCCTAAACTCAACTTCTTTTTTCCCTAGCCACAATTTTATTTTAAAAAATAATATAGGGTAACTCCTGACCTGTTTCTTTTTTTAATTTCAGTTCTATGAGTTTTGTTTTATTTTTAATTTTTTTGTTTGCTTTTTTTCTTTTATTGAAAATAAGTTCTTTTCTCACATACTATATCTTGATTATGGTTTCCTTTCCTTCTACTCCTCCAGCTCCTCCATAATCCCCCCTCCCAATCCAGATCCACTCCCTTTCTGTCTCTCAATAGAAAAGAGCGGGCTTCCAAGAGATAATACTAAAATATAGCAAAGTAAAATATAATAAGACAAAACAAAAACTATCACGTCGAAGTTGGATAGGACAAAACCAACCAAACAACAATAACAAAACAGAAAGAAAAGAGCCTATGAGAAGGCTCATGAAAGAGAGACCCACTCATTTACATTCTCAGGAATCCCATAAAAACACTAAACTGGGGACCACAGTGTGTACACGGAGGACCCGGTGCAGACCTGTGTAGGCTCTGTGTAGGCTGCTTAGGCTTTGTGAGCCCATATGAGCTTTTCTTATGTTGATTTTGAAGGTCTTGTTTTCTTAGTGTCCCCTATCCCTTCTGGCTCCTACACTCTTCCTGCTTCCACTTCCTGGTGTTGCCCAGAATTTCAACTTCTTATAGGAACGCTGGCCATATTGGTTACGGCCCACCTTCATGATCTCAATTTAACACTTTGAAAACCTTGCCTCCAGAGATAGCCACATTCTCATGTGTTGGGGGTAGGACTTCGAGTGAGTTTGGGGGGGAGTGAAATCCAGTCCCTACAGACCTGTAGGCTTTTCTCATTGTTTCCATGGCAACAAGCTGTGCTGTAGTGAGCATCTTTGTGCATTTCTCTGGTCCAGTAGTGTGACAGTATAGACCCGGCATGACAGGGTAGATATGGTGAAGGCCAATGTTAGGAGGCTAATGTAAAGAAATGGGTTTTCTGGCAGGCTTCCTTCAGCAGGATTGCTGCAAGTTTGAGGTCAGCTTGAGCTAGAAGCAAGACCCTGTCTCACAAGGCAGCAAAAAGAAATGGAATATCAGTGTGCCTTTCTCTTCTACTTCTCCAGATGGGTATGTGACCCTACCCTTTCCTTTCCCTGCAGTGTGGAATGGCTTTCCCTCGCCAGTGTTCATAATGTATTGGTACCACCGTGTGTGTGTGTGTCTGTGTGTGTGTCTTATACGTGCATACGTACTCACCTGTGTGGCAGGTGTCTTTCCTTCTGCATTGTCCACCTTGTTTTTGGAGATATGGCTTCTCACTAATCTAGAGCTTCCCAAGAAGCCTAGGCTGGCCAGTCAGTGAGCCCCAGGGATTCACCCTTTTCTGCTTCCTCAGGACTGCTCACACCAGACTTCTTTCCAGGTTATAATTCAACATGAACAGGCAGTCATGGCAACAGAAGCTTGAAGGAGTTGGTCAGACCATGTCCACACTCAGAGGCAGAGAGCAATGACTTAGTGCCTGTGTGCTAGTCATTGGCTTGCTTTCCCTCCTCTCTGTTATGTAGCTAAGGGTCCCTTGGTTAGGGAATGATGCTGTCCACGGTGGACGGCAGTTCATTCAATCTCAGTTCACATACTCAAGATAATACACACCCACAGGCTGACCTCCTGATCTAGACCATCTTTCACTGAGACACCCTGCCCAGCAGATTCTGGGTTGTGTCATGTTGACAGTTAAAACTAAGGATTATACCAACCAGCCCTCACCAGATTTTCTTTCTTTCTCTCTCTTTCTTTCTTTCTTTCTTTCTTTCTTTCTTTCTTTCTTTCTTTCTTTCTTTCTTTCTTTCTTTCT
>NW_026594462.1:3057112-3068755 GCF_907164565.1 Psammomys obesus
TCTTTCTTTCTTTCTTTCTTTCTTTCTTTCTTTCTTTCTTTCTTTCTCTCTTTATTTCAAAGAAATTCTCCTTCCACAGTCTGCCCTCAGCTCTCTGGTCCCTGTTTTCTGCCATAGCTGTTCTGATAGTTCTCCATATGGAATCTGGATGTTAGCTTGCTGCAAATATGCCACACAATAAGCACTTGTGCGTGTTATTATGTAACTTCCCAGTATTTTTAATTAGCTTTATTTTATTTACTGTTGTGTGTGTAATGTCTGTATGTGAGTGCTGCTGTGATTGTGCCACAGCTAGTGTGTGAAGGTCAGAAGATACATCTTAGGAGTCAGTTCACATCTTCTGGGGGACCCAGGGATTGAACTCAGGTCATCAGGCTTGGCTAGCAAGCACTCTTGCTCACTAAGGCTTGACGACTAAGCCATCTCACTGGCTCCCAAACATTGTTTTTAATGTCTGTGTAAGTCTGTGGATGGGAATGTCATGGAATCACGAACTATTCCCCTGATTGAGCACTTGGCTAATGGTTGAGTTATGAAAAATAATTCTAGAAAAAAATTGAAATCACAGAAATGGTAAAGCACCCATTGCTTTCAACACCAGCCAACATTTCACCATATTTCTAGTTATTTTATTTTATTTTTAGTTTTGGTTGTTCTTTTGGAGAGACATTTCTTTTTATAGAAGTCTAATTCCTCCCAAATTTTGCAGGGATATCTCATGCTGAGGGACCTCCCACCCCTTTCTGCCCCAGCAAGCAAAATAAAGAGTGAAAACGAAGGATGCCTGGCTTCTGTGTGTCTAGCATGTATTTAGTTATGGCAAGGTCAGTCAATCACCAGCCTCCACTGTTTAACTACTGCTTCTCAGAAATTACTTTAGTGTATCTTCCTGTCCATCATGACTTGGGGATGGAGTTTCTCCGAATCACACATTTCCCCAAGCAGAAATGGGCTGTTTATTTGCTGTCCCAACAAGCAGGTGCATTTGTACAGGGAAAATGGACCTTCGGGGCAAAACAGTTCTTTTGATCCACTACTTCCAAACCTACCAGGTGCTGATAGGGTGATTATTAATTCATTGTTTCAATGAAAATATTAGGGAAAAGGAGCATCAGAATACTAATGACATATCTCAAACCTCTAGCTTACATTCAAGGCCAGCTTGGGCTATACAATGGGATTTTTCTCTCAAAAGTCAAAACGAAATTAAATTGACAACCTATAAATACATTTTAGCACTAGTAGAAACCAAGCGTCCAGATTTTGATGTTCCAATTTTGTCACCGGTCAGCACAGCTGAGGCGGACACTCTGGAGGCTGGATGAAGTGGGGCTGCCTTTTAAAAACGCCCAAGAACTTGAAGCAGTGGTTTGCAAACTGGAGCCCTCCCCCTGCCCCTTTCTCTCTTTTTGAAGAGAAAGACACAGAGATCCCAGGCTGGCCTCTAGCTCTTACATAGAGTAGGATGACTGAACTTTTGATTCTCCTGCCTCCACTCCCTTAGTGCTGGGGTTATAGTACCAGTGTCTGGGGTGCTGGAGATGGAACCTAGGGCTTGCTCCTGCAGGCTAGGCTAACTCCACCCCTGAGCTATGTCCCCAGCTGCAAATTGGATTCTACTGATAACCCCTCACCCATACCAGTGAGCAAAGGCCATACCCTACTCTAACTCACGTGTGATACACAAATTCACAGCAGTACTTTGGTCTTCAGTTCCAGCAGAAAACCCAAGTAGCATTTCAAGAAGGAAGCAGTTAACCCGGGACATGTTGCCTGTGGGACTTTGCTGAATCAGTTTCCTGTGAGTCTGGAGCAGCAACTGAGGGAGAATTACGGCAAAGAGCCCGGAGGAAGCGCTGCACCGGAGCCAGTGGGGGAGTGGAAGCTGGGTGGTGTGGCAATTCAGTTTGTTTTGCTTTGATCTGGGTCATGGGGGTAATTCCGTTTGTTTTGATCTGAAACAGGGGCTCCTGCTGCCCCAGCTGCCTTGAAATTTCTGGGCTCAAGCATGCGCCTGCCTCAGTTTCCCCTGCACACCCAATAGTTTTTGCTTTTGCTTTCATAAAGCGGTCAGGGAAAGAGGTAAATGAGTGACTTCTGGGTTAATGGTTTCCTAGATGTCTAAGTTTCAGAGTATTAGCCCTGTGCGTGTGTGTCTGTGTGTCTGTGTGTCTGTCTCTCTGTGTGTGCCATGCTGCATGTACAGAGATCAAGAGCACAATTTTGTAGAGTTGGTTCTCTCCTTCCACCTTTCTGTGAGTTCTGTGAACTTGGGCAAGGAGAATTGGGGACATTGGGGACTTGGGGGTGGGGAGGTGGTTGGGCTAATAAGAACTCTTGTTCTTGCAGAGTACCTGTGTTTGGTTTCCAGCACTCACATCATGCAGCGTAATTCACAACCGTCTGCAACACAGCTTCAGGAGATCTGAGGCCCTTTACAGGCTGCTGCAGGCTTTCGGACATTCATATACATGCACACACACAGAAACAGATATAAAAATCTTTATATTTGTATTTTATGTGTATGAGTGTTTGAAAAAGGATCCCTTGGAACTGGAGTTAGAGATAGTTGCTAGGGACCAAAGAGTAGCAAGCACTCCTAATTACTGAGCCATCTCTCCTGCTCCCCAAACAAACCACCTCTATCCCTCAGCCACCTCCCCGGCCCTGGGCCTTATTTAAAGTCTACGCCTTGCAGTGTGTGTTTGAGAGGAAGCGATCCCAGAATGCCTGAGAAATGTCCAAGGCTTTCCCACTTATGACCAGTGTCAGCACACACCTGTGCCCGAATGCGACATCTCTGAAGTGGCGTGAAATAGCGACATCTGGTGGCCACATAGAGTAATTTCAGGTGGCTTTTGCTTGTTGATTTCCAAGCCAAGTGTTCCCTTGTGGCTCTATTCACTCCTGTGCTGCAATATTTAACCTCTCTGCTGTCCCCTTTGAACTGTAAACTGCTGGTCTGTCACAGACGTGATGCATGAGTTGCCCTCTTCCTACTTTAGATACAAATAAAGACAGGATGGCGAGTAGACTTGAAAGAGCAGAAGCACATGAGGTAAAAACAGCCACAGGAATGTCCATGCTTCACCTTTGCTGTGGACCTTGGAGAAAGGGAACAGCCTTTCTGTGGTCTTCCTGTCAGTAACTAATGTGAGGGTTAAGTGAGACAGTGTGAGGAATTAAAGCCAACAGACTTCTGCAATGCTGGTAGAGTTTAATAAGTCGTTGTGACCAGAGGCCAGAAATCATTTTGAGTATCATTTTTCTCACTTGTAAGAGGCAGGTGTAAGATGACCACAAATTTCTTGGGTTGTTTCAACCTTTTACCGTTTGTTACTTTGTCTCCCATCACAAGTCTTTTCATATAGTATGCTCCCCAGCCTGTGGTTGCCAGCCTGCACTTGCTTATTTTGCTCTGCAACTTTGTGGAAAGCGTCTTGTCTTCTTGGTAATTCATTCCGAGTGACCAGTCTCTGCAGGAAAACGCAGGCCTTTCCTAGTTCCCTTTCTTTGCTGAAAAGTGAGAGTTCTGGTCCTGGCAGGTTGGGCGCATTTCTGAATGGAGAAAGAAGCTGTCATTCTGGGAAAGATGAACTCTTCGGGGTGCTCTTTTAGAAAACAAAATACATCTATCCTACTTATGACAGCACAGGCCCATCGTGCTGAAGCTCATCCTGGTTTTCTCCCTCGCTCTTCCTAGTGCCTTTGTTTCTCAACAAAATGTCGGGACCCAGGTAAAACCTGAAAATTGAGTTATGCTCATTAGCATACAGAATAGCAGAAAGCGAACTCCTCTGGCAGGTTGTCATGTTATTCCTCACTTTGCTCCTTTCTTGTTCTGAGTTTTCTACCCTTTCCCCATCCTCCATCCCAGGTTTGTCCCAACTGTCCAGTTCCCCAAAGGGAATAGTAACATTTGTTGATACAGAGCTCTAACCTCAAAGCATATAGGAGAGGTAGTTTGTTCTGAAGCTAAAATGAGCGACTCCAGTCTGGGAACAAGGATTCGTGTTGCCCAGAGAGCCTGTTCTACTGTGAAAGGTCTCGGCAAGTTGTTATAATTATAGAACAGAAAACAGTCGTAAATCAAGGCGCTTCTCAAATACACAGTGGGAACATCGGGTAGGCGGGTTACGGCAGACTGGGAATCTGCTGTGGGCCTCTTGAGATGCTATCTAATGGCATTCTTAGTGTTGGGGCTCATGGGAGCTGGCAGCTGTTAAGTTAAAACTTTCCAAAGGTTTCACCTGCTGGTCACAGGATGTTAAGTCAGGCACACCCTTGGGCAAAAACTGGCTATTACAGAGGCCAAAGGAAGCCTAAGGTAATTTTGTCTCTGCAACATTTCAACTCTGCTCAGCCTGCACGTCCTGTCCTAACTAGTCAATCAGCCAAGCAGCGTCAATAACAAGGTGCAGCTTTTCTTCCAGGAACTTCACACATCCTGCTTCAGCCACATTTTATTTGTAATTTACAGTTTGGCTAAGTTTCTCATCTGGTCTCACCATTGGTTCCCGAACAATCAGGAGTAGTGGAACAAGGTATTTTATAGAGATTTACTTTTATTATTTTTAAGATGTGCGTGTATGTTTGTGTCAGTGTGGGTATGTGCACATGAATGCAGTGTCTGCAGAGGCCAGAAGAGGGTGTCAGATCCTTTGGAGTTACAAGCAGTTGCGAGCTGCCTTACTCAGGTACTGGGATGTGAACACCCAAGTCTTCTGCAAGAACAGTAGGTACTCTTAAAAAAACAAACAAACACGCTTTTAGTTCTTTGTGAATTTCACATCATGGACCCTAATCCCACTCATCTTCTCCATCTCTCCATATCTGCCCTCTGCTCTTGAAACCTTCCACCCAAAAGAAAAAAAAAGATTTAAAAAAATATCTCACTGTAGACGCTTGGATGTGTCATACAGCTCTTGCAAATGTTCATTGCAGTGAGTCATTTGTCTGGTTCGAGGCCTCTGGCTTCTGTTACGTTATCAATATTGGATCCTTCTCAAGATTCTTCTGAAATATCCTGCTGTTGCCCTGTGTCATGGAGATCCTGCAGCTTTGGATCTGCAGGACCAGCCCTTTTATACACTCTAAGCAGTTCATACATGGTATAGAGTTGGGGTGGGCCAGGTCAAAGCACTGGATTGGGGCCTGGGTGGTAGCTGAGTTGGTCAACCTGCCAGCTCTCCCACGTTCACACCATCGCCTTCGGGGCTGGTTTTCCTGCACCGACACCACTGGGGCCAGCTCGCCAGCACTGCCCCGGCTACAGCTCCCCACCCACCCTGCCCAGAGCCAGCTCTCCTACCTACTGCAGGCAGTGAGGGGCAGGGCCAATCTAGCATGCCCATGCCAAGAGGGCCAGCTCTGCTGTGCTGCCCAGGAGAGCTGAGGGCAGTAGGAATGCTTAACTGCTGAGCCATCTCTCCAGTTTCTGGGACCAGATATTCATCTTCCTCCTTAAACCTGGTAGTAATTGTCTTGTGGACATACTTCTAGAAGATGATATTATCAGGACCTGACCTTCAGCCTCCATCTAGAGCCCAATTCTCACACTGGCAAAATTGTATAAATTTCAAAAGCTATATAAGAATTTCCTCCTGTTCTATTAACCTGAATGACTTGTATATTTAGAATCAGCTGTTTGCTTTGGTAATCTTTTGAATGAGGCGTTATCTCTGCAGAGAAACCAAAAGGCTGCATACTACCCGAATTGCATTTCTTTGTACACAGACACCAAGATGAGGATTTAGTGATAAATTAGAATGCTTTGTTTGGGGCATGATGGCAGGAAGGATCTAGAATAGGGAAGTGAGACAGAAGAAACTCATATGGGGCAAACCAATTAGTAAACTACCATCATGCCAAACCCTCCCCAGGGTTATAGAAACTGAACAACTGCTGAGGAGCGGAGACTGCGGAGTTCCAGCCAGTTGTGTAGGGAGCCTGAGGGCTGCAACTTTCCTGAGTCTTCACCTGTCCCAGACTGCAGCTTTTCAGTGACAGAGCTAGCTGACCAGAGATTCCACCCAAGTCTAGGGTGCTGGAACACTGTGTTTACTGGGGTTTCCTACAGGAGCATCTTGGAGAACGCTGACCCTTAAGCCACACCACTGGAGTGCCCGCCTTCTGTCTAGTTTCTGCCAGCTCCCTCAAGGCCACGTACACCTGGAATTTGATTACATGTAGCTGCAGTTGGGGACAGGAGAGAGGTCTGGTGACCCTCCCTCTCTTCTCATATAGGAGGAAGTGTTAGGAAGTCCTGTTGTTTGGTCTTTGTATCTAGAAGTTGCCACCCTACGGCCACCCAGTGGCCAGTGTTATCACCATCCGTAACAGAAGGAATAAACATGGACATCCCTCTGTAGTCACGGGGAAGAAATCAACATCGGCTGTGATAGTAGGCTACCAATGATCTGGATCTGACCATGAGAAAATACAAGGCACACTGAGCTGCAAGGGCACTCTACAAATACCGGATTCCCCTCCCCCCATCATACACACACACCTCATTACAAAAGACTGCAGAGACAGGAGGAACTGTTTCAGGTGGAAGGGAACAAGAGCGGCATGGAAGTATGTGATCTGACTTAGATCCTGGACCCAGACTTGGCTTTTTGTTTTTGTTTTGATAAAGGGCAGTGGTAGGATAATTGGGGGAAAAAATCACAGCAGTCCTATAATTAAATTTTTAGGTAAATCTTTATGCTGTGATTTTGCTAATCAGATTGAGGTTGTCAAAAATAACATCTTTTTCTTAACATAATAAAACATTTAAGTCCAAGGGAAACCTTTTGTGTAGAACTTACTTTCAAATAGAGAAATGTTTAATATAGACTGTAAAAGAGAAAGGTGAATCAAACAATGTAAAAGGTGAAAAATCCTACTGTTTGATAATATTATCATTCAATGTCATGAAAGAGTCAAAGAGTTTTGTTGTGGAACTTCACAAATTTCATGAAAGACAAGTTGCTTCAAAATTAAAGAGATTGTTCAAGATGTAGTGAGAGACGACCGAAGGTTGTATGTGGAGGTTGCTTTGCGAGCAGAATAATCATCCAAGAAAGTACCACTGATAACTTGTGTGGTGACAACGGCCACAGAGACAAGTGATGGATAAAGAATTATTCAGGCCACGAAATAGAGGTTGAGGATGGGTCAGGGCTGCTGGGTAATGGTGATGTCACTCACTGAATACAAAGAGCAGTGATGCAGACCGACAGGCACAGTTCACAGAGTTTAACTTGGCATGGTGTATGTGAGCCGCTGTCAAGTGTTTAAGTGAGTTGCTGAAGCAGAATGGGTATGTGGTTCCAGAGCATAAGGCTAAAAAAGTATTAGTTTAATTTCCTTATGGCCCATCAAATACCTGACAAGAAGCATCTGAATGGGAAATGTCCCCCGCAGTCTCAGGTCCTCAAACACTTGGTCTCCGGTTGGGGGCGATGTTTGGAGGAGGTTTAGGTGGTGTGGCCTTGCTGGAGGAAGCACCTCACTGGGGCCTATTTTTGAGAATGGAAAGTCTCACCTACTTTCGGTTTGCTCTCTCTCCTTCATGCTCGCGTTTGAGAATGTCAGCTGCCAGCTTCTTGCGTCCGCCTTCATGCTCATTGCATATTGCCACGCCTCCCCAAATCTGAGCGATTCTTACCCCTCCGAAACTGGAATAAACTCTTCTCTAAGTTGCCTTGCCTATGGTGTTTTAGCACAGCAACGGGGAAGTAACCAATGTGGGAGGAAGGATTTATTTTGGCTCACCATGGCAGCAAAGGTGTGCCGGTGATAGCAGCTCTCTAAGGTAAGGGATGTGAGTGGAGAAAACCGTTTAGTTATCCAAGTACGGACTCCAGCCCACCCAGTGGCATTTCTGTTTGATTTCTGTTGCTTTAATTAAGCACTCTGACCAAAGTCAATTTATGGCATGAAAGTGTTATTGGTTCAGACATATTGGTGCAGATCCTAGTCTGTGGTTTAGGGACTGATCTAACTAGGTGGATGGGGAGAAAAACAGACACAGAAGCAGAGAAACTGGGATCCAGCGGGCTGAACGGGTCTTGCGAGCTGTTGGAGATGCAGCCACAACAGCCTGGAACCTGCAGGCATTCGCTGCACACAGCATCAACGAGGAGGAGGCGGGTGAGCTAATTTCAGCAGTGCATTTGTAGAGGGAGCAGCCTCAGGTCGCAGTCCTCTGGGAGGAGGAGGCTCCGGCTGATGCTTTCTGCAGACGGTATCCGCATCCATACTCTGGCCTGGCTTTGCTTTGAGCCTGACCCTGGGAAGGCCTTGCCACTGCCATGGGTCTCGGGTCCCTGATATGGCCATGCTCATCCCCTCAGGACTTCATCTGCTCCCCACAACTGTCCATCATTGAGGGAAGTCATGGAAGAAATCCAAGCAAGAATTTGAAGAAGAGAGCATGGAGGGAGGATGCTTGCTGGTTCTCCTTCAGCCCCACGCTTCTTTTAAAAAATTATTATACTCTGTAGAATATTTTGAAGACAGAAAGTGTGATGTCTCTGGCTATTTTATTTTTTCTTAAGATCACTTTGAGTACTTTTTGAGGTTTCAAACAAATGATAAAGTTTTCCTTCTCTAGCTCTACGAAAAATGTCATTTGAATTTTCTTAGTAATTATATTGAGTCAATAGATCATATTGGGTCCTGCGGGCATTTGAATATTACTTCTTTCAATTCATGAGCATGGAACATCTCTTCATTTGACTGTATCTTGGGTTGTTCGTACAAGTGTTTTGTAGTTTTCAGCATACAAGCCTCTCAATTCCCGAGTTAAAACATTTATTTAATATTTATCTATTTATGTTATTTTTAATTACATGAAGGTGTGTATCTTGGGGGGGGGGCAAGAGGCATTGGGTCCCCCTGGAGTTGGAATTACAGGTGTTGTGAGCCATGGGTGCTGGGGCCTGCACTTGGGTCTTCTACAGGAGCAGCAGACGTTCTTAACCTCTGAGCCATCTTTTCAGCCCCACCCCTGCCCCAAATTGAATTTCTTTCTAAGCATTCTAAACATTTATCTTTTGCAGTTGCTATTATAAATGGATTTATTCCCTTGATCTGTTTCTCAAAAAACCTTCCCACGTGTCTGTGGCCATGCTGCTGATTTTTGTGTGTTGTTATCTAGCAGGGCTTTCCATGGGACTCTGCTATCCCAGACTTGTCTGGAGTCTGGAGAAGGGAGGAGGCTGGCCAGAAGGCAGGCTTCTGCTTCCTGCCTAGATAATGAGCTCGAGGAGGCAGGAGAAGCTGAAGGAGACAGCTGCAAGAGAGCCTGCAGCCACTCAGTGGTCCAGCCTTTGGGGGGCTATGGCTGAGCTGTGTTTATCCAGAGCTGCGTGCTGCTCACTGCAAGCCACAGTACAGCTTCCATTAGTCTTTTTAATTGATGCTAAGTTTAATGAGCCAATTTATAGAGGGCCAGTCAGTGCAGCCATGAGACCAACGTGCAGCAGGACTTAAATAACCTTCTGCACACACATAGCCCTGTGTAAAACCACAACCTGATTAATTAGTTGCTCAACCATATGGAGGAAGCTTTTCTGGTGTGAATGCTTCTCACTCCTCTCTGCAGCCCCCCGTGAGTGACAGGGAACTCACAGTAGGGACAGGGGGACAGCTTAGGGGCCCTCAGGGAAGGAAAGACCAGTGGTTGCTATTCCAAAGATCAATAGTTTTCTTTCTATGCTGCTGTTTTGTTTTTTTTTTTTTTTCCTGCTCCTGTTTGATTAATGTTTCAGGGTAGTGTCATGTATGGGTGACAAAATTCAATTAATTGAATATGAAATATTTATAACCCCACTGTATGTGCCTATCAGAAAATAGCTTTATAGCTCTTCTCATTAATATAGGCTGGTGACTCATTTCTCTACTCCCAGAGCCATTCAGAATTAAAATCCAATTAAGCAAATATCCCTGTGAACGTTATTGGATTTACATTGAGGACTTAGGGTGAGGGGAGGGGATAGGCCTTGTGAGTTCTCATTTATTCTTTGCCAAGCACAGGCTACCAGAGGAACCGCCAGCCCCTCTTCATTTGGATGCTCAGCTCCAGGTTTGGGACCCAAGTCTATGAAGTCTATGAAGGGCTGTGAACCAAGGGGGCTCTCAGCTGCTGATGCTGCAATCACCAAAGTTACTGATGCCTCAGCAGAGGCAGTGCCTACAATTGCAGAGCACTGGATTCCAAAATGTCCAAAGTGGTTGCAAAATGCAAGATTAAAGTTGAGCCGAAAGATAAGGTCTGTAAGTGCTTTATGCATTTCTGAAGAGAACCCCTTTACTGCGGAGCAATGACTGTCTCATGGGCTAAGGATGTAGATCTGGCTTGGGTGCAGTGCATGAAAAAGACATGTTTTCAATCGCAGCACCACATAAAACCAAGAATGGTAGTGCATATTGAAATCTCAGTAACTTGGGAGTTGGAGGCAGGAAGATCAGAATTTCAATGTCATCCGTGGCTGTATAGCAAAATTCAGACCCTGTTTCCAAAACCAAACAAAGAGAAAAAGAACTGATTTGGAAATTCTCGGGGTCTGTAAGGTTTTTAGAATGTTGCAGCCTTGGGATTTTCTAATCGAAACGCCCAGGAAAGAATTAGAAGCCATCTATCACGTAGAGGTGAGGAGTACTACAAAATGGCGGGTGTCTGGAAAAAGAGCCATTGCTATCATTGCTCAACTTTTTGTTTGTTTGTTTGTTCTGTTTTTCGTCAAAGCCAGTCACCCAGCCCAGAGATTTGCGTAGATATGCAGCCATGCACTCTGTTACAGACACTCTCAGCCTGCTAGCATGATCAATGACTTTTTCTTCCATTGGCGATTTTGTTTGTCCAGCGGTCCACGGGAGCACTTGAATTATTTGCATTTGGGGCGGAGGGGAGAGAGAGAGACAATAAAGATGCTGTGCCTGTAGTGACGAGTGCCCAGAAGTTCTTGCAACTGACTGATATGACAATAGTTTGGCTCATTATTTGGAAGTTGTGGCTCCCATGGCTCTTGTACCAACATTGACTGAGTTCCTTCTGCCTGATCCTCACTGTGGCAGGTACTGGAGGTTATAGAACCATCAGTTATGTGGATTATGGCTCTTATCCAATGATGGTTCAACTTAAGATGGTTTCACCCCTGATGTTTTGACTTCATGCTGGGGAACCATTGTTAACTATTTGGGAGAACGTGCACTTTTTGCACGCTGATCTTTTCCTGAGCTAGAGACGGGTAACACGATCCTCTATCGAGACACTGGGTGGCAGCAGCGAGCTGCAACATTCCCTAAACTCAGAACAACCAAGAAGGAAACAGCTGGTGATTCCACAGCATGACTACCCCCAATGTTTGGTAGTTAAATGTACTAAGCATATTGGACATTTTTTCTTCCTTCCTTCCTTCCTTCCTTCCTTCCTTCCTTCCTTCCTTCCTTCCTTCCTTCCTTCCTTCCCTCCCTCCCTCCCTCTCTCCCTCTCTCCTTCCCTCCCTTCCTTTCCCTCCCTCCCGCCCTCCCTCCCTTCCTCTCTCCTTCCCTCTCTCCCTCTCTTCTTCCCTCCCTTCCTTTCCCTCCCTCCCTCCCTCCCTCCCTTCCTCCCTCCCTCCCTCCCTTCCTCTCTTCCTCCCTCCCTCCCTC
>NW_026594462.1:3069155-3071990 GCF_907164565.1 Psammomys obesus
TCTCTCTCTCTCTCTCTCTCTCTCTCTCTGTGCTTGCACAGGTGCATCTGTGTGAGGGTCCTGTGCTCAGACACGTGTAGAGATCAGAAGACAACTTGCGGGTGTCCATTCTCTCTTCCTCCAGGTGTGTCATGGGGATGGAACTCAGGTCCACTGAGCCATCTTGTTGGTTCCTCTATGCCTTTTTAATATGCAATATTTCCTCATCACCCCACTGTCATGTCAAGGAGCATCTGTATGTGTGTAAGAAGATGTTTCCCTGAAGATATGATGATGAAAAGATTCTGACTTTGAGAAGCTTTTGGGTGGGGAAACAGATCCTGGAAGCCAGGAGAGTAGACAGGCTCCGCTGTGAGAGCAAAACAGGGAAACAGGGCTGTCGGGTAGTGCTTTCTGTCTTGAAGGCATGACGGGCCAGTGCTCTTAAACTGGATTAGACTCTTTCTCCCTTCTGTACTACAGCTTTGTCTGCAGTATTGTTACACAAGTGCTAGACTGTGCATAACCTTCTGAGAGGACGGAGGACATGATGCCTTTGAGAGTTTCCCAAGTTTTCGGTGTCAGTACATCTTTCCTTTTGATTACTTGACTGTTCCTTAGTTTGAATTTCCACTGACTGGTTGGACATTTGTTTTTTTTTTTCCCCCTGATCTGGCTAATTGTGATTACAGCTGCTATGAACGTGTATGCAGATGTTTTTGTAAGGACATGCCATTTCTTTTCTGGAAGGTAAGTATCTAGAATTATTGCTGGGTTGTATGGAAAATATATTTTCCTGGCTTCATTCTGTTGCTGTGATCAAGCATCCTTACAAAAGCAACTAAGGGGAGAAAGGTTTTATTTTGGCTCATAATTCCAGGTCACAGTCCATTGCTGCAGGGAAAGTCAAGGCAGCACACTCTTGAGGTATTATAGTCACATGACCTCTCAATCAGGAGCAGAGATAGAATGAATACATCTCTATTCCTATTATGGGTGTGGCCTGTCTAGCTCCCTTAGGCTTATACCCCTCACTTCCTGCTGTGAGCCAAAATGAGCCCTTCCTCCCTTAAGTTACTTTTGTCAGGGTATTTTGTCACGGCAACTGGAAACAAAACTAGGAGATGCACGGGCCTTCCAAAGTGATGTTCCCGTATCGGAGAGCTCTGTGCCCCTCACATCTCTGTCAGCATTCAGTACAGGCAACATCTTGAGTTTTAACCATTCTAACTCATTCTTTGTCATTTTTATTTGAGTTTCCCGATGGTCTTTGATGTGCCTATTTCCCACCCTCAGATGCTGTGAAAGTTCCTATCCTTTTATAGCATATATCAAATTGCTATTACCTGCGTATATGCGTAACATATGGCATATATTACATAGATTTTGGATAATGTGAGTGTATTACTTACTAAAAATTAACATTTAAACAGAGCTGCATCATCTCCAATGTGTCGGGCACTATTTTTCTTTTCTGAAAGGGATGTGGGCACAGGAACGTAGAATGCCTCAGTTTTCTGTGTTCTGTAAATAGAAGATATATGTATATTCTTAATTTGCTGTGTTCATGGGAAAGGTGAGCGACATGGAGACCACATGACCTCTGTGGCCTTGTGGTGCTCGGCTGAAGATCTAATGCGGAAATCGTGAGGTCTCATCTTCCCAGAGAATGCCAGGCAAATGACGTGAATGCACTCACTGCTGGTGATGGCTTGAATCAATTCAGTAGCTGGAGGAACTTTGTGCAGGTCTATAGAGAGGTTATTTTGCAAGTGAGCTCCTGAGTGTCAGGTTCACAGTTGTCAAGGCTTATGTAAACAAATGAGCCTCACGATTTGCTCAGTGATTAGTGATTTGAAATTCCTTTTACTTGACCCCAGGATCCTCTGCAGCGGCATTTTCTTTTCAAACAGGAGCCTAGAGTCCTGTTTGTTGTAAGTCTCTGCGACAGAAAAATCTGTCAGTGTTACTCAGGTTCGAGAAAGTGAACTCACAGCCTCCCAGTGACTTGGCATCAGTTTAGTTCACATCAGCAAACATTTGGAACTCCGTCCGATGCCCAGCCTGTGTTTTCAACACCAAAATAGACTCTAGTGTCAAGGACTCTTCTGAGGCAGAACGCCACTCAGGGTGAGGAGCACTGTAGCTGTATAGCTCAGAGGTCGACCAGGCAGCACTGACCTCATTTTACAGGCATGAAGGTGGAAGTTCTGAGGACTGCAGCAGGAAGTAGGAGATCCAGATCTCAAGGTAAGACTGTCAGCTCCAAAGTCCCTCCCCCCACCCCCGACACCCAGTATCTATGACTGACTTCTGTCATTCCTTGGCTTTTACCTCATGCACACATGCTTTTATTTGAAGTAATAAGGGGTAAAATAAGGCATTTAAACCCTGGGCTACAAAAATACAGAATATCTTTAAAGCAAGTATCAAATAATCACTATCTCCGTCTCTCTTAGAGTACATTTTAATGAATTGAATCTTGATATCTTTCAATTATAAACCATAGGTTCATCTCATCAAAGCTAGAAATCAAACTCATGTCAGGTGGCCAAGGAGCTTCCTGCTGTGTAGATTCCTTATTTAATTTAAAATTTAATTTTTGTGTGCGTATGGGTATTTTGCCTGCACGTGTGTTTATGTACCATATGCTTTCCTGGTACCTACAGAGGACAGAAAAAGGTTTTGATTTTTTAGGCCTGGAGTTATGGTCGTGAGCTGCCACGGGGTGTTAGGAATTGAACCCAAGTCCTCTGGAAAAGCAGCCAGTGCTTTCAACTGCTGAGCCATCTCTCCAGACCTTGTTTATTTATTATTATTATTATTATTATTATTATTATTATTATTATTATTATT
>NW_026594462.1:3072000-3092490 GCF_907164565.1 Psammomys obesus
TTATTATTATTATTATTATTATTATTATTATTATTATTATTATTATTTTTGGACATTGTGAAACCACATTATAATTTGTAAGACTCTTGCTTGAGAACTGAACAATCATTATTATTATTTTTTTTAATTTAAAGAGAAATCTCATAATGACGTTTTGGCTAAGTTTGTTATTTTGTGTTGGGTCTCATTCATACCTATCCTCACTGTATTCCACCTACATTTCTTATTGTATATGAACATGTAAGAAATGAACAACATGTCCCCTTGTTAGTTTATTGAGACAGAGGGAAGTTTAGTAAACTTCTTGGAGATGCATTACTGGGCAGTTGTGTTGTTCATGTGAAAGCGATGTCATACCGTAGTTGGCTCTTGGAAGTGAGGATGGAAACCAACGTGTAGCTTCTGTAAGACTTCCTTATTCAGACCCCTGTGATCCCAACACGTTTGCTCCCAGGATCTCTCTAGCCCCACACAAGGGGAAGGTGAAGAGACCCAGGAAGGCTACCTGCTGTCCCCTTCCTAACCCCCGTCTCCTGGGTTGCCTAAGCCCTATGACTCTTTGCCAGAAAAGACCACCTCTTCTCTGCGTATCTTCCTTCCTCTGGGACTTGCCTGATCCATCCTGCTTGCTGCTAGAAACTCTCCAGGCAGCATACATGTGCAGAGACCCTTGTAGGCTACCAGCTCTTTCTCTCCCTGCCCCCTCCATTTGGGTGGCCCAAGCCCCACAGCTGCTTGCAAGGGACTGCACTTCTCAGCTCTTCTCCCTCCCGTTAGGACTTGTCTAATCCCAGTATGCTACCAGAGACCCTCTAGGGATCACTTGTAACATGCAGACACTGGGAGTCTCCAGGTGCTACAGGTGACCAGGAGACTCAGAGCCCTGCAGGCTGACTGGCCTGCACCTTCCAGCTGCCCTACTGTGACTTCAGACACAGGGCAGCTCACACAGCCGGGGGAAATTTGTCCCAAGTTTCAAACTGAAGGCACCAGACTGTTTCGTAATAGAATCTTTTAGTCTGCGTCTTTTTAACTGGGGGAATTAAGATCATTACCATCCAGAGTTATTATTGGAAAATGTGTATTAACTCCTCTTTTGTTTTCTCAGACTTGGTTTTTATATAGTCACTGTGGCTGTGCTTTCCCCCCACACACACTTAAAAATGAAGAATTCCCTCCAATATCCTCTGTAGAATTGGTTTACTGGTCCTATGTTCCTTTAATATGCTTTAGTCATAGAGGGTTTTTTTCTCCTTCAATTTTATTGGATACTTTTGCTGAATAAAATAGTCTGCATTGATGGGTAGCTTTTTCAGAACTTAGAATACATTTCTCCATGCCCTATGGCTTTAAAGGTTTCTGTTCTTAAATAACAACAACAACAAAAAAAAACAAAAAACAAAAAAAAAAAAAAACAGGTGTTACTTTAATAGGCCTACCTTTATAAGCAATTTGACCCCTCTCCTTTCAGCTTCAGTGTTTCCTGTACTCCGTTTTCTTCTTTTTTTTTTTTTTAATTTTTAATACTCTGTGATTTTAGTATTTTAAGTATGTTGTGAGGGGCTTTTTCTCCCTTCCTTCTTTCCTTTCTTTTCCTGTCTATTTGTATTTCTGTAGGAGAGGCCTCTGTATCTTGATAAGCATATGTATCTCTCAGTTTGGGTAATTTTCTTGAAATTATTCTTTATGTCTCCATTACCTCCTCCTCTTCCTTCTCTTCCTCCTCTTCCTCCTCTTCTACCTTCTCCTGCTTCTCACCCTCCTCTAATC
The DNA here is from genome assembly GCF_907164565.1 of Psammomys obesus. NCBI lineage: Eukaryota > Metazoa > Chordata > Mammalia > Rodentia > Muridae > Psammomys > Psammomys obesus. Next base: position 3,073,771 of record NW_026594462.1, read on the forward strand.
ACAACTCAAAGGTTAGGTCTTTGTATGGTGTTCCAAAGTTCTCGCATGTTCTGTTATTTTTTTGCCCATTTCTCATTTATCTTTACTGAGTGATCTGATTTATCTATGTTGCCTTCAGCCTCAGCTCTCCGTTTGCAACATGATTTCCTCTGTTGGTCAGGCTTCCTGCTGAATTTTTTTTTTAATTTGGCTTATTGAGTTTTTCATTTCCAGAATCATTTCAGTATGCTTTCTCCAGCAACTCTATTTATTTATTGTATTCAATTTTGATATTTTAGATTTACTTCCATATTTCATTCAGCTCTTTGCTTTTGTCTTTTTTTGAAGTGTTTGAACATAGTCATAATTGTTCTTTTGACTCATTTTTCTGGAGGATCTTCCAGGTTGGCTTTTCATGTCACTTTTATTTCTGTGTTCTGACTTGCCCATATGAAGTGGATTGTTAGTTGTGTCTTTCTTTTTGCTCAAATCAGGTTTCCTCTTTTAGTGTGCACACCTACAATGTTCAGGGGAGAATTAAGCTGTAAGGGGTTTGAGGTCTGTTTTTCTTTCTGGAGTTTGTACTGTGGACTACAGGTACTAGCCGAGTCTTTGGATAGTCCGTTATTGTCTGCACCAGGAGACACCATTCCTCTGCTGCTTTCCCATGTGGATCTCCAAATCTGGTTGCTCTACATTGAATAAGCACTGCACAACCCAGAGTTGATCATAGGAGACTTGGAAAGCTGGGCGTGTACTTAGGAGGCCTGCCAGAGGCATATATGGGTTTGTGTGGTCCTTGTGTGGTCAGGCTAGGCTCTGTACAATGAGCTTTGCCAACTGTGAGGCTCTGACCAGCCCCACCCCACATTCCCTCCTCCACTCTGCCATTCAATTGCCATTCCTATTTAATCTTCCTATTCTACTTTCTTCTTTATCTCTTTACAACACTATACATTTCTTTAAATGTTTCTCAGCCTTTTGTGTCTCATGATAATTCTCTGCTTAGATCTGTCTCCCACTTTTTAAATTGGGTCATTTGTTTCCTTGATGTTCATTTTTTTTGAGTTCTTTATACATTTTTTTTTATATTAGCCCTCTATCTGATGTGTAGTTGGTAAAAATCTTTTCCCATTCTGTAGTCTGCAAATTTGTCCAAAAGACAGTGTCTTTTGCCATGCAAAAGCTTTTTGGTTTGATTGGGTTACATTTATTAATTGTTGAGTTTAGTGCCTGTGCTGACAGTGTTCTGTTTAGAAAGTCTTTCCCTGAGCTAATGAGCTCAAGATTTTGTAACCATACTTTTGGCTGCTTTATTGGGTTCTTTTTCCTACTTCCCTACACCATCCCTATCCTTTCCAACCCCCAACGCTAGATAGGAGAGAAAGAAGGTTAGAAGGGAAAAGGTGATATTGATATTGTTAGACTGCTTTCTGATTATTTGGAGCACTGAGTTCCTTAGGACAATTTTGATCTTCGTCATCAGGATATCTCCAATGAGCAATCACCACCAGCAGCAGACAGAGCAGCAGCAGCCTCCTTTCTTGAAGCTCTGGTATTTTTATAGTCTCTGAAGAGTCCCCAGAATTCCACAATTTCTGTATTCATTCCTCCATTGAAGAACATCTGGGTTGTTTCCAGATTCTGGCTATTACAAATAAAGCTGCATCAAACATGGTTGAGCCAATGTCCTTGTTGTATACTAGAACATCTTTTGGATATATACCAAGGAGTGCTATAGCTAGATCTTGAGGAAGCGCTATCCCTAATTGTCTGAGAAAGTGCCAAATTGATTTCCAAAGCGGTTGTACAAGTTTACATTCCCAACAGCAGTGGAGGGTTCCCCTTTCTCCACAACCTCTCCAGCACCACATCCTTTTTATTTTTGTTAGTTACAGTTTATTCACTTTGTATCCCAGATGTAGCCCTCTCCTTCATCCCCTCCCAATCCCCCCTCCCTCTTCTTCTCCTATGCCCCTCCCCGAGTCCTTCTCCCCTTCCATCTGACCCTAATCTACCAGGTCTCATCAGGACTGGCTTCTTTGTCTTCCTCTGTGGACTGGTTAGGCTGCTACCCCCTCAGGTGCTGGTGATCAAACAGCTAAGACTCCAAACATAAACTATCTGCAGCTGGCAAAATCATGCCCCTGCCAGAGCATGCAACAAATCCTCATTAGATCCTACGGACAGTCTGAAGCAGCCCCCTGGCTCACACCTGAGATTAAGACCAAAACACATTCACATAACAGTTCTATATTTTTAAAAAAATTCTCACTATAATACTATTCTTCACTGTCTCTTCTATCAGACTCAGCGTTTCTGGCCTTATAGAGAGGACTTTGATCAATTTGTAGTTGATTTTTTTTGCACAGTAATAAATATGGCTCTACTTGTATTCTTCATGCAGTCATCCAGTTTGATGCACACCATTGTTGAAGATGTTGTATTTTTTCCAATGTACAGTTTTGGCTTCTTTGCCAAAATCAGATGTTCATAGGTGTGGAGAACTTATGTCTGGGTTTTCAATTTGATTCCACTGATCAACACTTCTGTTTTTTTATGCCATGACCATACTATATTTATTACTGTGTATTTATAATAGTAGATCTTGAGATCGGGAATGGTGGTACAGCTAGAATTTCTTTTATTATTCAGAATTGTTTTTAGCTATTCTGAGTTTTTTAATGATTTCCATATGAAGCTGCAATTTTTCTTTTCAATTTCTGTGAGAATTTGTGTTGGAACTTTCATGGGAATTGCATTGAATCTGTAGATTGCTTTTGGCAGAATGGCCGTCTTTACTATGTTAATCCTTCTGACCCACAAGCATGAGAGATCTTTCCATTTTCTGATATTTTCTTCAAAGACTTAAAGTTTTTGTCATACAAGTCTTTCTTTTATTTGGCTTTTCTTTTTTGAGACAGGGTTTCTCTGTGTAGCCTTGGCTGTCCTGGACTTTCTTTGCAGACCAGATTGGCCTCGAACTCATAGAGATCTTCCTGTTTCTGTCTCCCCAAGTGCTGGGATTACAGGTGTGTGCCACCATATCCAGCTTCATACAAGTCTTTCACTTGGTTGGTTATAATTACCCCAAACTTAAAAGCTTCAGTAGGGAAAAGGTAGCAGCCTACAGACTAGAAAAAGGTTTCTACCAACTTGACATTTAAGAGGGGACTAATATTGAAAATATATTAAGAACTCAAGAAACTAGATATCAGAAATTCTAAATAATCCAGTTAAAAATGGACTAAAGATCTAAACAGAGAATTCTCAATAGTGGAATCTCAAATGACTGAGAAACACTTAAAGAAATGCTCAACATCCTTAACCATTGGGGAAACGCAAATCCAAACTGCTTTGAGATTTCATCTTACACCTATCACAATGGCTAAGATCAATAACATTAGCGACAGCTCATGGTGACAAGTATGTGGAATAAGGGGAGACTCATACATTGCTGGTGGGAATGTAAATTCATACAGCCACTATAGAAATCAATATAGTGGTTCCTTAGAAAGTTGGAAATTGATCTACCTCAAGATCCAGCTATTCTAGTCATGAGCATATACCCAAAGGATGTTCCATCCTATCACAAGTACACTTGTTCAACCATATTCATTGCTGCTTTATTAAAAATAGCCAAAACTAGAAACAACCTAGAAAAATGAACAGAAAAATGAATAAAGAAAATGTGGTACATTTACACAAGAGAGTATTACTCGGCTGTTAAAAAAATGACTCAGTCCACGAGATGGAACCGTGCCAGACAGTGCTTGGGTGACCAAGAACCAGATAACTAGATAACCCAGCGAACTAGGGAAAAACCTAACACTACTGTTTTGGTTCTAAATAAAAATGATCAATAAAATGACTTCTAATGATACTCTGCTATACTTACGTATCATTATCTTATTCAGTCATTGTTAGAGAAGCTTCTTTCTGCAGCAGACTGGAAAAGATACAAAGACCCCCAGCCAGAGATTACACATGTGTGCACATTCATGCACATGCACACACACACAGATAGAGACAGAGATAGATAGATAGATAGAGTGAGTGAGTCATTGGACCATACAACTCTAAAAAGAGATGTTTCCATCAAATCTCCCTCTTCAGATCTCAGAGAACCCCAAGGAAGAGGAAGCAGAAGGTGTAAGAACCTGAGGGGATAGAGGACACCAGAAGAATAAAGCCAAGTCAATTGAGCCAGGCTCATATGAGCTCAAAGAGACTGTAGCAGCAAGCATAGGGCTGACGCGGGGTATGGAGAAAAAGGACATTCTTGTTTTGTTCCTGATTTTAGTGGAAATCCTTTGAGTTTCTCTCTGTTTAGAGAGTACTTGCTTCTCCATTCCGTTTGCTTGGGATATATTTTTCCATCCCTTTATTCTGAGGTGATGTTTATCCTTGGTGATAAGATGTGTTTCTTGGATACCGCAGAAAGACAGATCCTGTTTTCTAATTCAATCTGTTAATATTCAGAGATTTGCGACTATTGATATTGAAAATTATTAACGAACAGTGTTTATTAATTCCCATTATTTTGTTGTTCTGCTGTTTTTTTTTTTTCTTCTCTTGACTTACCATTCTGAGACTAGTTATTCTTTGTGATCTCTTGGATGTAGTTAACCATCTTTTCAGACTGAAGTTTTCTTTCTGGTGTTTTCTGTAGAGTTGGATTGGTGGATAGAAATTGATCAAAAAATTTTTTTATTGTGAAATGTTAATTTTTAGTCAATTGTGAATGACACTTTTGCTGGGCATAGTAGTTATGGGCTGGCATATTGAACAAAACACTCAGCAGTAAAGCCTTATGAACAGATTAAAAGACATGGAAGAAGGAATTTCAGATCTTGAAGACAAGACAGAATAAACACATATGTCAATCAAAGAAAATGTTAAAATTAAAAAAAAAATCCAGAGATGAAACATCCAGGAAATATGTGAAAATATTAAATACATATAGAGGAAAGAGAAGAAAGCTAAGTCAAAGACACAGAAAATAATTTTTAATAAAATCATGGAAGAAAATTTCCCCAAACTAAAAATAAGAGACCCATCAAGGCAAACAAAACACCAAATAAAATTTAGAAAAGAAATTTTTCATGATACGTGACAATCAAAATACAGTACAGAACAAAGAAATACTATTAAAAGATTAAAATGGAAAAGACCAACCTATATATAAAAGCTAGAAAAATGTGTGACTTTTCAATGGAGACTCCAAAAGCCAGAGGGGCCTGGACAAATGTTCTACATCTGGATCCCCAGGCAGCAGGAAGAGACAGTGAGACACTAGGCCTTGGTTGAACTTCTGAAGCCTCAAAGCCCATCCCCAGAGGACTTCCTCCAAGAAGTCCACACCTACTCTAACAAGGCCATACCTCCTAATAGTGCCAACTACCTATGGGCCAGTGGAGGCCATTTTTATTCAAAGCATCACATTTCACCCCCTGACTCCCATAGACTTGTAGCCATTTCACAATGCAAAATGCATTTAGTCCAACTTCAAAAGTCCCCCAGTCCATAACAGTCTCATGTTTCCTTAAAAGTCCAAAGTTTCTTCTTATAAAATTAAAATGAAAAAGAAGATCATATACTTCCAGCATATGATGGTGCAGGATATACATTAGCATTCCAAAAGGGAGGAAAGGGAACATAAGAAGAAAATACTGGACCAAAGCAAGAATGAAAAAGCAGCTGGGCAAACTCCAAACTCTGCATCTCCATGTGTGACGTCAAAATGCTCTTCAGATCTCCAATCCCTTTCAGCTTTGTTGACTGCAACACACTCCTCTCTCTTGGGCTTGTTCCACTTCCTGTTAGCAGCTCTCTTTGGCAGGTGTCCCACAGCTCCGGGATCCCCAACATTTTGGGGTCTCCAGGCTTCACCTTCACAATTTCACACAATGTCCTCTTCAGGCCTCCTGACACACACCTGGCCTCAGTGACTCTCCTTAGCCATGTGGGGAGGTTCCACAACCCCTTTCTTCCATCCTTGACTCTAAAGCCAGAACCATGTGGCTGAAGTTTCCAAGTTCTGCTGCTTGCTGTGACTGGAGCATGGCCCCCTCCTTCAACTACATCTTCACCAGCTTTCTGCTTTTGATGGTTTTCTTCATTGCCTAAGCTTGGCTGTCCTGGAATTCACTCTCTAGACCAGGCTAGCCTTGAAGTGAGAGATCTGCCATCCTCTGCCTTCTGAGTGCTGGGATTAAAGGTTTGCAGCACCATACCTGGCCCTAGCCTTATCTTTAATTTCTTTTTGCTTTCATTTAATTTGTTTTCACAATTGGAAGCTTAGCTGGATGAAGTCTTGCTCTGAGGTCACCACTGCCCTTATTCCACTTAGCATCAGGCATTTCTTTAATCTGTTTACACTTCCTGGTGCCCACTTTCTCTTCAAACAGTACATTTTGTATTTTTCCTTGCTCAGCTTCCTCCTTTTCATTATAAATCTGTATAAGTGTGGCCACTAATAACCAAGCAACACAGTTAATACTAGGCTGTCTGGAAATTTCCTCTGTCAAAGCTGTTAATCCATAACCCTTTAATTTAGCTTCAGACAGATTTTTTTGGACAAGGGCAGAAAGCAGCCACATTCTTTGCCAAAATATCACAAAAACATTCTCCTCAGCCACACTTTAATATTCTTCTCTTCTGAAGCTTCTCGAACTGACCCCTACAGTTCAAATCACTCTCGGTACCTTCCTGCTCCTACTAGCATGGCCCATTAAGCCCCACTGAAAGCATTCATCTGCTTTTCTAATCCAAAGTCCTAAAGTCCACACTCCTCCCAAAAAAGCACAGTTAGGCCTATCATAGCACTACCCCAGTCCCTAGCACCAACTTCTGTCTTAAGTTTTCTGTTGCTGTAAGAGACATCATGACCATGGCAGCTCTTATAAAGGAAAATATTTAACTGGAGCAAATGTACAGTTCAGAGGTTTAGTCTGGTATTATTATGGTGGGAAACATGGCAGCATGCAGGCAAACATGGTACTAGAGAGGTAGCTAAGAGTTCTACATCTGGATTTGCAGGCAGCAAGAAGAGACAGTGAGACACTAGGCCTGGTTTGAGCTTCTGAAGCCTCAAAGCCTATCCTCAGTGACATACTTCCTCCAATAAGTCCACACCTACTCCAACAAGGCCACACCTCCTAATAGTGCCAACTACCTCTGGGCCAATGGGGGCCATTTTTATTCAAACTACCAGAGACACCAAGGAGAGAAGACAACGTGTTCATGCTGGATGAAAAAGGCATTGAGCAATATTTTTTCTTGGACTGTAAGCAAAGAACAGATTCTCTGTCTTCTAAACTCTCTCTTTTTGAAAGGCTTTAACAAGCTTCTTGCAACATATTGAATATTTTATTCATGAGCACTAAAATGTGCTCTTATGAAAAATTTGTCACACTGAGTGGAAGATGAATTGCACACTACATCTGCTCACGGATTACAGAAGATGATGAATTCCTAATCCTCCATAATTATCAGTTCTAAAATTTCTTGTCACATAGCTTCTTTCCCACTTATGAACACTGGAATATATACCCACGGAGCAGAATATGTTCGTGATTGATGAAAGATGCACCACACATGAGCTTCTTGAATTCAGTGGAAACAGGTGGCACATCTCAATGTTCTATAAAGATACCTTCCCAAATCTCCAGCAAGGTTCTTGTCACATGGGGAATATATTATAAAACATAATCTCATTTTGATGGGTGTAAAATGTACAGGGTGTCGAGACTCTTCTCATGAAATGAGTTATGGCACAGTCACATTTTTCTGTAAAAGGTCTCTAAGAATAGTGTTACATATTGAGTGTGGCACATATGAGCAGCAGGGAATATGTGCTTAAAACTTACTCTCTCAATGCTTGTTGAAAGGTAAATCATACAAAAAATAGTCTAGTGGTGTGGAATACAATGACACACATGCATTTCTCACTCTGAAGAAGGTTCCATCGAGCATCTTGTCACATAGTGACAATACCTAACTTGGGCAGTGTTGGATGTGTTCTAACAAAATGGAATAGCTCAGAAAAAAAAGTGAGCTTAAGTATTGGCTAGAAAATTGAAGAAGACTGTTTTGTGGGAATAGGTGGAATCAGTCAGTACCTCTGACGACCCCTGTGACCTCACAGAAGGCCTAACTCCCACTCAGGGATGTTGAAGTTTACCTGAAAGATGTTGCATGGACGCGAAGAAGGTGTCTTCTCATCAATACAGGACAAAGGACTCATCTGTTGCATTTTACCTAATCTTTATGTCTGCTCTCCACTGGTGGCTTACATTTCAAAAAGAATGTAGATACTTAAAAAAATGAACTCTTTATTTTGTAAACAAAATACTTCCTATGTGAGAACGGCATCAAGACTCACCGGTATCTTTTCCAGTACTTCCCAGGACCCATACTGCTGTACAGGAGTTCTGCCTTCTGTCTGTCTCCTAAGCATTCTATAATAAAATATTTCTTTCAAAAATCCAACCTTTGTGATCTATGAATTTTGTTCTTTAAATTTTAAAGAACTCTCTGGCTTTGGGTACTTTTAGCGGCTTATCTTGAGTGGACCCCAGCCTCTCAAGATAAGCACTTACAGCCAAGAAAGGCTCTGCTATACTCAAAGACACCACCAAATTTCCACACTATTTCTGATGCATTGGCTGAGTATCTGAAGGAGGGTACAAGGGTCAATATTCTATTTTTTCTGCTTTCACTGTATCTCATTTTCCATCTTCCTGCTTTCCTCCATGTTCTAGTTGTTTTTCTGTTGCAGTGATAAAACACTGACCAAAAGGGACTTGGGGGAAGAGGGAGTTATTTCACTTGCAATCCATCATCAAGGAAATCCAGGGCAGGAGCTCAAAGCATGAACCTGAAGGCAGGACCTGAACCAGAGGCCAAGGTGAAAGGCAGCTTCCTAGCCTCCTCAGCCACCTTTCTTATACAACTCAGGTCCGCCTCCCTTGGGATGGCATCATCCATATCTTTCAGGGCAATCCTGCATCATTAACAATCAAGAAAATGCCTCACAGACATGGCCACAGGCAAATCCGATGGATGTAATTTCTCAGTTGAGCTTCTCTTTTCCTAGGTATATTTAGGCTTGGTCAAGTTGACAAAAAAAAAAAAAGAATAATAATAACCAGCACACTCATTCTCAGCACCTCCCTTTTCTTGGGAACTGGGCACATTTATTTCAGACTAGATGGAGAGGTTGGTTTCTATGGGGAATCTGAGTCACCTTCTGCTTCCTTCTCTGACCCCTGTGAGGGTGAGAGCCAGAGAGCCAGAGAGTGCATGCTCTATAGGGCATCGATTGAGGTTTCCATCTGGTCAAGAAAGCATTCTATACTGTCAGGTACCAAGAGGATTAGCCCTTTGAGATGGCTGGACTTGAAAGGCCACAGTGAATCTATATGGCTAAGTCTAGGGAAAGCACAGATTCTGTCTGTGACCCTAGAAAACAGATTGTCAGGTATTATAGAAGTGCCACTAGCAAAGGGATGGCCACCAGAGCGACAGAGACAGCCCAGCTCTGCTGGTGGTTACAGTGGCTACAGCAGCACCTAGGAGATGGTGGTGTCAGGGTGAGCAATGGGGGATAGGTGGTGGGAGATGGGGATAGGAGATGGGAGATGCTGCCTCTGTCTAGTCTTAATTCTTGTCCTCTTTCAGTTGCCTCCAGTCCTAGTTTCCTCTGGTTGGTGGAATGTTTTTGTTTTTTTTTTTTTTTCTGCTACTCATTGTACCTTGGGTATTCTTGTGTTGGCTTTTGCTTTCCAGTTTCTGGGACACTAACAAGCAAAGGTCGAAGAACATTCTGACATTGTCTATCTCCTTCTAAGTTCTTTTAGATGCCGCCGACTTCTGTCTTCCATATTCTCTAAATTACGGGTACTTACTTAATCCAAGATTGAGTGTGGTAAATTATAATGTGCCTTTTGTAGTTTAAGCAGCCTGGCTGATAGCCTTCTTTAAAAGTAGAATTCACCCTAAGCACGCTCATGCTTGCCTCCTACCTAGACTGAGAAATACAATATGGACTGACAGTTTAAGAATTCGAAGAAAAAGTTCACATATGTTTACCACCAAACTTCATACCTCATGAATCATACCTTCTCCATGCCAGAAAGCCAAGACCTTTCTTGCCTCATATACTCATTACAAATTAGTTGACTTTCCTGATATGCAAGGCTCACTATGTACTCCAAATATGTTTTTGGTTTTGGATGGTGGATCTGTTGATTATTATTAATATTTAATATTGATTTATCATTTAGTTAAACAGTAGCTATTCCTAACCAGCTGTATACACAAATTACCACACAGAGATGAGGATTTTTTTAATTAACCTAGAGCACAATGCTGGGCAATAATTATTCCATCCTAAACCTGCATAGTTTCCTCCCATCCAGATTTCCCACATTATATTTGCTTTTTAGTCATTTCTTAGGTCTCCTGACATTTCCTGATGTTTCCTGATGTTTCCAGGTCCTCTTCTCTTGGATCCCTCCTTCCACTCTTGCTTCTTTCTCCTCCCCTCTGGACCAGTATGTCCCACCCTATTCTCTCCATTGCTCAACATTGGTTGGTTGTTTTTATTGACAATAAAGAGAACAAATGGTAGCATGTTTACACAAACTTGGGACAGGTGATACTTAGAATAAGTATCACAATGCAATGTTTGGGTTGAAAACCAGATAGTGGGGTAGAGAAATTAGGATTTGAATGAACAAGGGTAAATTCTATACATTCCACAAGAACATTATACCAACATGGATCTATTATAGTTTCTGGTTAAAATCAGGAAAAATTCAGAAAGAATTCATCAAGGTCACAGGATATTAAAGAGTTGCAACTGTTGTATAGTAGGGTATCAGAGTCACCATGGCAGGCCTATGCTAAGGTCACCTGAGGGATTACACACAACGAAAGAGTTCTGGTATAAAGGAGGTTTATTGTGGGAAAGGGGGAGGGGGATTGAGAAGGGATAGAGTGAGTGGGTCATGAAGGCAGAAAGAGAGAGAGAGAGAGGGAAGGGAGAGAATGGAGGTGCCCATGACGGAGGAGGAGAGAGAGAGAGAGAGAGAGAGAGAGAGAGAGAGAGAGAGTCAGAGAGACACAGGGAGAGTGAGGAAAAGAGAGGAGTAGAGCTTGGGGACAGAGGGAGAACAGAGAGATCAAGAGAGACAGACAGAGAGAGCTGTGGTGGCAGGTGGGTCTTTTTTTTTAATCCCTAAACGCATATGGTGCACCTGGCGGTGGTGGCAAGTGAGGATGTAAGACATTGCTAGGACCCTGAAGGCAGGCTAGTGGGATTGCCTGTGGACTAACATTCCTCCCTTTTTGTTTAATTAAAAAAAATGAGGAACCAGGAAGGGGTGATGGTAGGTCAGGAGAGGAGGCATTGTGCTCTTCAGATTGTGTCTCATGAAAGACAAGTCAAAGTCTATAATTGCATGTTTACTGGAAGCAGCTCTCGGTAACCATGCAGTTGGGGAGAGGGTGAACAAGAGCAACAAAATATCCAGATTATATAGTGAAGCGGGAGGGGAAGCCTCCGCCCCTGGGCTGGGTATGTTAGTCATGCCCCTGCAGCAGGTAGGAACTGAGGGATGCTGGGAGAACCTGGGGCTGCTCGTCCTGTGTCTGAAGCACATCCCAGCCTTTTGTTGATAATAAATGAATAAGGGATGATGTACTCATCTATGACTGTTTCCTGCTGACATTGGGGGGTGAGAGTGGGGAGCAAAAAGCTGGAATGTTGGCCATGTCTGGGAAAAGCAGGCTGTCCTACTTGCTGTCCAGGATCTGTGAGAACAGTCTTTAAGGTGAATTTAGGGAAGAGATAAAACCTCATGATCCTTCTGACATCTGTCAAACAGCAATGTAGGTGGTCCTAAGGCAAACTCTGGAGGACAAAAACCTCCCATGAAACAAAGGCAAAAGCTCACTTGATTTTGATTTTCAGTACGACTACAAATCATGAAAGAGGAGCCTCTTCCCTCTACCCAGGAGACTGGATGTGAATAAATTTAACACAGTGAGAAACACTTTTAAGTCTATACTTAAAAGACAAACCAGAGGAAATTAAAAATCTTAAGCTTGGAATTACGATAGTGGATCATATAGTGGAATGTTTTAACTAGCAAGCTAATTGTCTGTTTTCTGAGTCTGGTAGCAAGGTAGACTGTATCTAGACCTAACAGTAGCAGTTCTAGGAGAATGAGACTTAAGGTTTCATTTTTACACATGAAGATGACCGAGAAGGCACCTGAAGCCTTGGTTTCTGTGGTTAAACTGATAAATCTCTTACTAGTCTAGTCTTCAAACCAATCAGAGACCAGAGAAGGATAAATTGTAATCTAAATGGCCTATGTATCAATTAAAATGACAGAGACCAGTCCTTAATCCACTACCTAGACAGCTGTCCCAGATTTCTGGGTTTCCATAGCAATCAGAGCAGAGGCAGTGTGGCCATCAGGCACAGAAGAGGCTTTTTCTGTGGAGGAAGAACAAGGTAGAGACGGAGCTCACCTTCTTTACAGCAAAGTGAGACAGTAACGAGAGTTATTGTCCAGTCTGTCCACAGTTCAGGCCTGGCCTTAGCAGGAGGTGAGGCACTGGGGCATTCTGCCCATTGGTTAGCATACAGTAGTCTAGGCAGAGTCCTAGTTGTACCTCTATCTTCTTGGAGACCTTGGGGAGTTACTGTTAGGATTTGGGAGTCTCTGTCTGTCGCAATAAGTTTAAACATATTAAAGGCCATATTCAGCAGGTCTCTGAAGGCTAGCATATCTGAGTTAAACAATCTCCCTGCTTCCCGTAGGGAGCCCAGGGCACCCTTAGTGAGTGTGTAAAGAATAGATAAGTCTGGAGTGAATGTGTACTGTTGACATGGACTTGGCCTCAGACCTCTGGAGTGGCAAAGTCTTCCCTCCAGGGTGAGGCCTAGAAGGATATTAAGCCTTTCTCTAGTCTGAGAGTGAACAATGATGGTGTGAAAATACAGTGCTTACAAACATTTGACCAGTATACAGAAGCTAACAGCTTCAGTGTTAGACCTTGAGACCACTGCCTAAAAAGGCTCCTCACACTGTGCTGCACGTTATAAATGTGCTGAGGTTCTGGGCTGTTGCAAAGTTGGGTGCTGCTCTATCAGAGTGTGAACACCCCACCTGATCCCAGGTTTTATTTATGTGTCTGTCCTTTCTTCATTCCCTTGCTACCCCTAGCCAGGTCAAGGCTTCAAAACATGCAGGACATGGTACCTACCTATAAAGCCTTATAAACTTCAAGTCAGTAATGCTTAATGGTATCCTAATCATAGGACCCTTTCTTCTATACAGGAGCTCTATTTTTTTTTTTTTTATCTCTCTTAAGCTCTAGGCTGGTTAAGTTTTGGTAACTTAACACTAGTGAGAGTCACCATGGTGGAAGGAACCTAAGTGAGGAAGTGCTTCCATCAGCCTGGGCATGTCTGTGGAGACATTTTCTTGATCAATGATAGATGTAGGAGGGCTTAGTTCACTGTTGGGAGTGCAACTCCTGGGAAGATGGTTCTGGGTCATATAAGAAAGCAACCTGATCAAAAACTCAAGTGACAACACATGCTGGAGAGGATGTGGAGAAAGGGGAACCCTCCTCCACTGCTGGTGGGAATGTAAACTTGTACAACCACTCTGGAAAGCAATCTGGCACTTTCTCAGACAACTAGGAAGAGCGCTTCCTCAAGATCCAGCCATACCACTCCTAGGCATATATCCAAAAGAGGCTCAAGTACACAATAAGGACATTTGCTCAACCATGTCTGTAGCAGCTTTATTTGTAATAGCCAGAAGCTACAGAAATTGTGGTACATCTACACAATAGAATATTACTCAGCAATAAAAACCAAGGAAATCATGAAATTTGCAGGTAAATGGTGGGAACTGGAAAGCATCATATCCTAGAAGCAGAAAGACACACACGGTATATACTCACTCATATAGACATATAATATAGGATAAACCTACTAAAATCTGTACACCTAAAGAAACTAATCAAGAGGGAGGACTCTGGCTATAATGTTCAATCCCCATCCCGAAAGGCAAAGAGGTTGGACATCAGAAGAAGAAGAAAACAGGAAACAAGTTAGGAGCCTGCCACAGAGGGCCTCTGAAAGTCTCTGCCCTGCAGACTATCAAAGATGCTGAGACTTATTTGGGCAGATTGCAGGCAATCTTATGAAAGAAGTGGGAAATAGTAAGATCTGGAGAGGACAGGAGCTCCACAAGGAGAGCAACAGAACTGAAAAATCTGAGCACAGGGGTCTTTCCTGAGACTCATACTCCAACCAAGTACTATGCATGAAGATAACCTAGAACCCCTGCACAGATGTAGCCCATGGCAGTTCAGTGTCCAAGTGGGTTCCATAGTAATGGGAACAGGGACTGCCTCTGAAATAAACTGATTGGCCTGGTCTTTGATCACCTCCTCCTGAAGGGGGAGCAGCCTTATCAGGCCACAGAGGAAGACAATGCAGCCACTCCTGATGAGATCTGATAGACTATGATCAGAAGGAAGGAGAGGAGGACCTCCCCTATCAGTGGATTTGGGGAGGGGCATACATGGAGAAGGGGGAGGGAAGGTGGGATTGGGAGGGGAGGAGAGAGGGATTTATGGGGGGATACAAAGTGAATAAACTGTAACTGATAAAAATTAAAATAAAAAATTTGTAAAAAAAGAAAAAAAAAAGAAAGAAAGCAAACTGAACAAGAGCAAGAAGGAAACAGTCTTTCTCCATGGTCTCCGCTTCAGTTCCTGCCTCCAGGTTCCTGATTGAGTTACTTTCCCTGTTTCCCTCTATTAGGAACTGGAACTTGTAAGCCAATTAAACTCTTTCCTTCCCAAGTTGGTTTTAGTCAGTGCTTTATCACATCAACAAAGAAGCAAACTAGAATAGCACTCTAAAATAAAATACTTCCAGAACTCACTCTCGGAGGACTCAATCACAATCAACGACACCCCAATATTCCTGTATTGATATTCTGATAATGCTGCAAGAGGAAAAGAAATATGTGACAAGCGTTTATGATGGGGTTTGGTCTTCAGGTTAAGATTCTTCTCCATTTGTGGAGGCCTGGGATGGGCTGTGTTTTTGTTTGTTTCTATGGTTGGGGAGTTGAGGAATCTGAGACTTTCCAATTTCCCATGAAAAATATTGCAATATTGTCTCATTTTCACTGTGTGAATAAATGTGCACACAGCATATAGGTATACAACTTATATACAGCATGTTTCAATAATGCTTGCTAGCACCATTTCCCTTTATTGCTATAGTTTTATTATAACATGTTCACGTCTGTGCATAGATACACTATGTTTAATTTTTGCAATTATATTTAATCCTGAGGTTTATTTCTGAAATGAGTCATTTCCTTCAATTAAGTGTAAGATACACTGTTTCATGCACACTATGTTCTTGGCCATCTTTGCTAATTCACGCTCTGCAAAAAAAAAAAAAAAAAACCCAAAAAACTGCAATTTAAAACCTAGACTTTAAAAAAAGATTTTGTTCTACAGAAAAAAATAATAAAGATAATTAGGATTTTGAGTACAGGAATAAAAGAGCCTTCATTAAACTTCATTAGACTTATTCCAGTGTCTAGAGTGTTAGTTCTTTGGTACAAACACATTTTGTAATGTACTTTTAAAAGCATAATATGTGTTTTGATCTTGAGTGTGTGTTTCGAGGTTCCTAGCTGTAATTTCTTGGGACCAGTAATCACATGTAGACCACCACATAGATTTACATATTTATTCAGTCACCCACTCACTTATTTGTGTATATTTTTAATGGTGGAAAACAGAAAAAGGAAATTTTTTTTTTAATGTAGCAACATCGGGAAGGTGAACAATGAGATCCAGCGACTCCCCCTCCCCCCCTCCAACCCATCTGAGACTGAAGTGTACATAAAGGGCCAAGGACTGACACATCTAAGGTGTTGTCCTGCCTGCCTTTGCCTGTCATTGCTTGGGTTTCATTGACTAGCCCTTAGAACTGCGTGAAATCTTTCTGAGATGCAAATTCCCCTCTGGCTGGTACTTTTTCCTTCTCTGTGAATGAGATTCTTGGGGAATTTTTACTTTTGCGGGGGAAACAAGGGGTGTCCTCTATCCCAATGATCTGATAGACTGAGGGGCATGAGTTTCTCTTTAGGATGTCTTCATTTCTGCCAGGCTAGTTAAAACTCTCCACTTTTTGTTTTCACACCTCAATCTTAGGGCAGACTCTGTTGGTGTTTGAAATAAATATAACAAACATTATGTAAGCAGAGACCAAGGTTAGAGCACATTTAATCAGTGCCAGGCAGCCATTTTCCACAATGTCTTGGTTTTAGTTACTTTTTTGGAGGGCAAGCATAAACAACTCAGTCTAGTCAGCTTAAGATGGCGCCTCATCAATAAAGTTTAGTCTGGCCTCAAATTTATAATCCTTCTGTTTCAGCTCCCCAAGCACTGGGATTACAGGCAGTAATAACTATGCCCAGCATGGCTTTATTTTAATTTTTTCAACTCCCTTACCACTTGTCTCTGAACAATAGCTTCTGAAGACATTGCTGAAGACACTGAGTTTTGTTTTCTATTGTCCCTCAAGGCCAGGAAAAGATCCTGGTTGGTCTGACTTGGAATGAGAACCTAAGTAAAGATAAGTGTATTAGCATTATAAGGAATTGAGAGAAGCCAGAACAGAGGATGTTTCAAAGAAGGATGTTCAAGAAAAAGTCCACTGCAATTTCTTTGAGCTCACAAGATCACCCATCTATTTGGCTCCTCCTCGGTTTTTTTTTTTTTTTTTCCCAGACCTCCAAGGTTGGACTCAAGAGTGATTAACCCAGGATTTGATTTCAGGGATTTTGATGAACAGTTGGAGTACCTCCTAGAATCACAGTGTGAGGTTCCTCCCAAATGGCTTCTAGAGAGGGATAGAGTAGAAATTTAAGTTATCATTTGACTGTATGTAAGTTCTACATTGTTGTTATTGAATTGAGATAATGTTTGACATCACTTCTCAAGAAAAATCAGTGGGAACTCATTGTCTAAATATCAATGGATTGAGTCCTAATGTCTGGAGAGCATGGTCCCTTGGGGCATCAAAAATTCTAACAATCATTTTAATCCTTGGTGGTATTCCCTGTTAGGTGTTTATGGCCATGCAACCCGTCAAAATGAACCACTTTCCATTTTCCCATCTTCATTTTTTTTTAATAGCAAACAAATAGAGAAGTGTCATAATCTGAGTTTTGTCTCTAGGTTGCTAGGTTGGGGACATGGCAATCCAATCTGTCTCAAATAGTATAACATTACATATGGTCCCTCCTTCCACATAGTTGTTTACCAGATCATTCTGATTAAGCTGTGTGCCTTTTGAGATCTGAGTTAAAGAAAAAAAAAAGTTAACTTAAGAATATTTTAATTGATTTTGGATACTCTCCAAAATCCCAAAGCCTATCTGGATTTTAATTCTTTTTATTATAACACAGCAGACTAAAATTATGGGAGATAAAAATATGTTTATAAAGAAGGAGATGGGTGCTATCTGGAAGCAGTAGCTTTCCCCAGCCAGGCAGTAATATGCAAAGTGACATGGAAAATAAATGAAGCTCTGCCAGGCTTACCTACCGACTCCCCATCACTGCTAGCCATGCTGTAAGTTTCAGGAGACATCATTTCTTTACCTGCTGGTATCTTAACATGAATACAGGCATTCCATCATCCGAAAAATTCCAGAGGAGTCACAGCAAGTCTCCAGCCTTTAAGAAACTTCTAGGAAGGTTAGCTAAATTCACTAAGTGTAGGAAGTTTTCATCTACGGCCACATGAAATCCCTGCCCCGGCCACGGCCTCCCTCTGAGATGGGAACTGCCTTTCCTATGGCCTCTACCCCACCTTCCCAAGCCTGGACTTGAATCAAACTATGACCTACACCCTTTTGTCCTCACGTTTCCTTCTGAGCCCTGTATTCAAATTTCTACATCGATGAGACTAAGACCCAGCAAAAGGGAACTATAGCAGCATCTTTAGAGGTTAACATGCATTATTTAGAACACTGTAATTAGACCATCCCAGCAACTATGTCAAAGCAACAGCCCGTCTCCACATTGTCAGAGTATGTGCGTTTTAAATCGATCAAAGCAAAGGCATTTCTGTATACAGGTCAGTCCTGAAACTAATCCTTTTAAATGTGACCAGTGAAAGCAGTGTATTTGGGGGTAGTTAAAAAAAAAAAAGATACTTTAAGCCGTTTTTAGGTTATTATTCCTAAATTCTGTAATCATATTTTCTTTCAACCCAAGGTTTTGTAATTAACATATAAAAGCACCGGATCCAAATCATTTTAAGGAGCAGTCTTTAAAAATGGCTGAAAAAAAAATGAACAAACCAAAACACCAACCAACAAACCCTCCACCAATCCAACTAATATTGTAATATGTCTGCCAGAGACATAGCCCAGAAACAAATTTCCTTTTTTAAAATTAAAATTTTCTAAATTCTTATATTTTTCCCAAGATTTACTTATTTATGAATGCATAAATATGTTTAACTGCCCTTCCCCCTCTTCTCCTCCCCTGCCCCTCCCCAAGTCCACAGATAGGGAGGTCCTCCTCCCCTTCCATCTGATCCTAGCCTGTCAGGTCTCATCAGGACTGGCTGCATTGTCTTTCTCTGTGGCCTGGTAAGGCTGCTCCC
>NW_026594462.1:3092590-3103508 GCF_907164565.1 Psammomys obesus
GATCAAAGAGCCAGCCTCTGAGTTCATGTCAGAGACAGTCCCTGTTCTCCTTACTAGGGAACCCACTTGGAGACTTAGCTGCCATGGGCTACATCTCTGCAGGGGTTCTAGGTTATCTCCATGCATGGTCATTGGTTGGAGCATTAGTCTTAGAAGAGACCCCTGGGCCCAGTATTTTGGGTTCTGTTGTTCCCCTTGTGGAGCTCCTGTCCAGGTCTTTCATCTCCCTCTTCTTTCATTAGATTCCCTGCACTCTGCCCAATGTTTGGCTATGAGTCTCAGCATCTGCTTTGATACCCTGCAGGATAGAATCTTTTAGAGGCCCTCTGTAATAGGCTCCTGTCCTGTTCCCTGTTTTCTCCCTCTTCCGATGTCTGTCCTGTTTGCCTTTCTGAATGAGGATTGAGCCTCTTACCCAGGATCCTCCTTCTTGCTTAGCTTCTTTAGGTGTACAGATTTTAGTACGTTTATCCTGTATTATATGTCTAATATCCACTTACAACTGAGTATATTCCATGTGTGTCTTTCTGCTTCTGGGATACCTCACTCAGGATGATCTTTTCTAGTTCTCACCATTTGCCTGCAAATTTCATGATTTCCTTGTTTTTAATTGCTGAGTAGTGTGTAATGTACCACAATTTCTGTATCCATTCCTCAGTTGAGGGGCATCTGGGTTGTTTCCAGCTTCTGGCTATTATGAATAAAGCTGCTATGAGCATGGTTGAGCATATGTTCTTATTGTATACTTGAGCAGTTTGGATATATGCCTAGGAGTGGTATAGCTGGATCTTGTAGCACTATTCCTAAAGGAATCAAACAGGAGGGGAAAGCGTGCAAGCAATAAAACAGCAAGTGAACATAAGGCATTGTTATTGTTCTGGGACATAAAGTATCCCCATTGATAAAAAAGCATGAACACATGATGGGGTATGAGGATTTATGATGATTCAAGTTTGGAAGTTTTAAGCATTTGCCTTGGAACCAATTCATACCTTCGCCAGCTCTTACAGTACACATGTGAGAGTTAATTATGACACTATAAGATAATTTGGATGCAGTCTTCCTTTGTTGATTCATTCGGAGAATTTCTTTTCACTGCAGAATTCAGTACTTCTAATGCTCTTGAAGTAAGATGCATTTGCTAGATTGAATTTTCAGTATTTTTGTGCTAAAAGAAGCATGGAAAAATTCTGAATCTCTCCAAGCTAATTTATCCCTTACATGCATTTAGAGTAGAAGAAGTATTTACACGGTGTTTCAGTTTGCCCTAACATATATAACATGTATCGTTTTATTAGCGATGGGAATGAAAACAAAACATTGGACTTGTGAGAAATCAGGGCGCCCAGGTTGTGTGGGCCTAAGCAAATCTTATTTCTTCTTTTATAATCAGAAAGAAAATGGTGCTCTTTGGACATAGCTAACAAGAATCAAAAGAATTAAGTTACCCTAACACAGCATTGACTATTGTAACATTTAATATTTTAACTGTACATCTTTATGAGTAGGTGTGTATAGGTGTATGGTTCACACGAGTGCACATGAATGTTGAGGCCAGAGGTCAACCTTTAGTGTGGCTCCTCAGGAGCTATACGCGTTATTGTTTTAGACAGTCTCTCATTGGCCTCGCATTTCTTGAGTAGGTATGGCTAGCTAGTCAGTGCGCCCCACGTACCTGCCTCCTCAGTGCTAGGGTTGTAAGAACACACCACCACACCTGGCATTTTTTATATGGGTACTGAAGCAAATGCAGGTACTTAAGCATTCTCAGCAAGCACTTTATCAACTGTATTATTTCCCTAGTCACCCCTCTTCCCCACATTTACTCTTGATAGAGACACAATGATCCAATTCTTTGGATCAAGTTATTAATATTTCCTCGTTTATTTTTTTGTAGTACAAAGAATTTTGCTTAGGCTTGAGTTTGCATTTAAAACAGAGGCACCTCAAAATCAAGTTCCTATTCAAATATTTAAATCTTTGTAATTTTAATAATAAGACTTTTAAAGGCACGAATTACACTGAATAATGAGAGCATTCTTCTACAGAGGCGTGAAAAAAACTTGAATCTTTTTAATCTTGGAAATTTGGTTCAAGTAAGGTTGCAAGCCTGGGCTAAAAAAAAAAAAAAAAAAAAAAAACCAAAAACGTACAATAAAAAACATCATGAATCAGGGGCTAGGAGAATAACTCTGTTGGCAAACTATTTACCATGTAAGCATGGTGTCCCACATTTGATTGCCAGAACCTGCATTAAAGGGCCAGGTATGGAGGGTCCCTGAGGCTTACGGGATGGCCAAGCTAGCCAAAATCATGAGCTCCCAGTTCTGAGAGATCTTATATCAAAAAAATAAAGGGAAAGTAGACACACATGTACACACACATACAAAGATAAACATGGTAAATGAAGGGACACATTATTGTCATCTTTTGTAGCTTCATTGAAACTGACTGGTATTATTTCTTTCACTTAAGGATATGTACACCAAAGAAAATCTAAAATATCTCAGATAGTTTATAAAAACATCCAAATATGAAAAGTTTAAGAAACACAAAAGTCTAAGACTTAGCAGAAGTGTTGAGATGTTAAGTTCTGTTTATTTGTACTCAGTTTTGTTGTAACTGATGGGCATCACCGAGCCCTTTGAAGCCTATGGAGATGTGGTCCCCAAAGAGGTTGGTATGGGTATGAGGTGAGATCCAGCAGTCATTACATCTCTTGATGTTCTGTAACACGGGGGTGGGAAGTACCGGGAGTCCTTCTGGTAGTGCTTCTGTGTGAAGAAGTCTTAGCTATGGTATGTCTTCCAATGCATAAAACCACCCCTCTCAGCTCTCATTCTCCCAGACTGCTGGGAGCTCTCTGAAGAAAGACTATGTAATTCTGAGTTTCCAATTACCATCTTTAGAAGGGCCCCTGTGGGAGTGAGCAATGCCTACCTTGAGCAGAGGTGGCTCACACAGCATTTGAATTCTTATAGGATGCCCAGTCGTTATTTTGTAAGGAGCTATTTAAACATTTTCCAAAAAACAGTAATTAGAATGACTAATTACTAGTTAGGAATTAGAAGAACTGATATGACTGTCAGTTCCCAAGGAAGCCTGATTCATTAGTAAATTTTGACAATTAGTGGCATCTGTTTACTTACCCACTACTTTTGAAGATCATAGCCAAATCCAGAGGGTCCTGTTATCATGCAGGAAACACCACAGTCAAAGTTTTTAGATATTTTGTTGTCTTTAGTTTATTTCACTTTATGTGCATGACTGTTTCGCTCCATGCATGTCTGTGCGCCATGTGTGTTCCTGTTGCCTGAGGAGGTCAGAAGAGGACATTGGATCACCTCGAATTTAAGTTATGGTTGGTGGGAGCCACCACGTGGGGCTTGGGATTTGAACCCAGATGTTCTGAAAGTGCTTTTAACCACTTAGTCATCTCTTCAGCATCTAGGCCATTAAATTTTTTTTTTTTTTTTTAGAACTTAAGTATCTTCTTTTAGTACAGAATCTTGATATGTGTGGAGTTAATGAAGGAAGAGGTGGAGCCAAGCAAGGTCAGCTGACCCTCAGGAGTTGAGAAAAGTGAGACTCTTCAAGAGTTAGCTCTGACATGTCTATGATTTAAAACTGAAATTTCTGTTTATTTTTTAACATCCATTTAAAAGTCAGATGCAATTTCTAAAGCCTTCATTAATCTTTTGCATACTGGTAGTTTCATAATTTCTTTTTTTAGATGCTTTTTTTTTTTTTTACTCAAAATAAATTAGGTTGATCTCTTCATGGTAATCGGTTTTATTGATGAAGAATTATAGTCTAGTGTGGAAAAATTTGGAGTATCAAGTGTTCCCCACTGAGAAAAACATAAAATCGTACTTATCTTCAGTTTGATTTGCCCATTTCCCGATTTCTTTTAAGTTGAATTAACACAATTATCAAACGTTATATCAGCTGGAGTGCCAAACAGAAGTATTTCCTGAGCATTTCTCCCTTCATTGAATCTCTGTTTTCCATTTTCTACTAAAAATAACACGCTTCTTCATGGTAGCTTGGATCTGTGTTCGGGGAACAATTCCCTCAGCTGTCACAAAGCTCAGCTACTCACGCTGAGCCCCAGGCTTGTTCTGTACCTTTGTGTACCTTACCAGAGCAGGAGGAGACTAAAGACACTGGGTGACCAGCCTATGTGTGTCTTCCTGGCTGAGTCAATAAGGTTCCTTCCAGAGAGAGAGAGAGAGAGAGAAGAGAGAGAGCTTTGTTGAGCAACCCTGTGAGGTGATTGCATCTCTATGTGGTTGGTTGGACTGGAGGCAACTAGCCCCTCTTATCTTCAACATCTTTATGATCAGGTGTTCAAGAGATCCATAAACTGAAGGCCACAGGAATGCAATAAGCAGGAGAGGTCACAAAAAAATGTAGAGGAGAGACGGGAGGGAAAGGCCAGACGTTAGCCAATCGACGAAGATTCAGAGAGCAAGCTAAACCAGAATTCTCTGAGACTGAGTGCTCTGGAGACAAAACGAATAACCCAAACCAAACCGTTGAAACAAACAAGAAGAGATCCTAGAAACTAGCTCAGAATAAACCAAAAGACTGTTGACCAAACTGAGGGAGGGCAGAACCTTGGAAAGGACTTGCCAACTTCCCTGACCATGTGCTGGTACCGATCTATGTACAGAGACCAATCCAGGGAACCCCTCCAGTGAAAGTGTGTCATCTCTGGGGCTCCATCGTGGAGCACGCAAACACAGCTCTGTTCACAAAGGGAGTGAGTTTCTTCTGGAGTCAAATGTGTGTGACACGGTAGTTCACGTTTGGTGTATCTCACATGCCTTGTTCCAACGTAACAGCAGTTTGTGGCTATTTTTACAGCCAGCTCCATCTTACAGCTCTAACACCATTTGGAATGGCTAGCTCTAATTCTTCGGTTAAAATGGTCTTTAAGAGCCAGATTATCGTAACTTTTGTTTGTGGATATTGATCTGTTTTATTTTACTGGCATTATACCAGATTTAGCTTGGGGAAGTATATGGAAAGCCACACTTCAGAAGCAATTAGATAACAATACAGTATTTCTTTAACTGTTCGTCTAACAAGATTGTCTTTTCAGGTATGCCAAATACTAATAAGTGGTAAAAACAGGAGATGAGATCCTTTAGAAATCGGGATTCTATAGGCCTTGTAGGCATAACCAAATCCCCCCTTTTATTTTCATGGTTAGAAATAGAAATGAGATTCTAGAAGGAAATCTCCGGAGTGCTGTCCATTTCCTTTGTTTTAATCAAAATACAACAACTGTTTAATTCAGAAACATTTATTTTTACTATTTTCAGGATGATATGTCTATATATGGGTATGCTCACGTGAGTGCAGGTGTTTGTAAAGGCCAGAGGTGGCAGATTCCCCTGGAAGTGGAGTTACAGATGGTTGTGAAAAGCCTGAAGTGTGTGCTGGGAATCAAACTCTGGTCCTCTGAAGGAGCAGCAAGTGTGCTTAATTGTGGAAACATCTCCCCAGCCCTAATAAATTTTTGTAAATCCTGGCTAATTATACTGTATGACTTAAATATTTCTTTAATCAGGGAACATCAGTTCTTAAGGTTAAAACATGATTAATGCTGTTATTAGAGACTGCTGTCTTCTGCATAATTTGGACAAGAAGAGTTAATGCGAATCTTCGCATGTCTCTAGCTGGAGTGTGTGAAGGCAAGTTACTTCCTTTCTTACACATCCGAGCACATTGTAGGGTCTTTTACAATATTGAATGTGTTGTGTCTTAATGTTTTCTCTTTGGCTTTTTGAGACAGGGTTGCTCTGTGTAACAGCTGTGGAACTCACCTGTAGACCAGGTTGGTCTTGAACTCACAGAAATTCACCTGCCTCCTGGGCATTGAAATTAAAGGTGTGTGCCACCACCTACAGCTCATCTTAACATTTTAACATCAATAGAAACATAGTATCCAATTGGCTGGATCCAGTATATATACATTATATATATATAAAATTCTTTTAATTCACTTGTTTTAAGAATTTGGGTTACTTACAAACTGGAGTTTGGGTCTTTCTTTCTTTTTTAGATTTAAAGTAAGTTCTTCTGAATTTAGATTTTCTTTATCCAATTTATACTGAATTTCAGTTAGAAAGTGTGTTTCACAAACACCGTGAAGAAAGACTCTTGAATCTTTTCGGCATGAAAACCAGATGTACATAAGGTTGGAGTCTGAGATAAGCCAGTAGTCACCGAAGCGTGATTAATAAAAGGAAGTGATACCGTTATCATGCACAGCTTCGTTAAAAACAAGATTAGCCTTATTGTGCTACATAGGAATGTACAAATGAAACATTAAAAACCATAATTAAAGGGATTTAAGAAACGTAAAACGTGTGAGAAAGTTCAGTTACTTGGTGTGTCTAGTTGTCAGCAGCGTTGAAGGTGAACATCGTCCGTGTTTTTGAATATTGTGTGGATATGTGTGCTCAGATGTAGTTGGCATATGGTGGACGTGAAAGAGATGTCAGTCTAAAACTTCATCTTCTTGAGTTTTGTGATCCAGGCGTTGCTTAGAAGCACCCGGAGCGTCTCTTTCCTCCGGCCACAATGAAGCCTTCGCTGTGATGTCTTTTTGTCTCCTGGTTGGTGGAAACATCTGATTTTCTTTATCCCTCAAGGAGGGCTTTGTAGCCAGTTCTGAGTTTTCAGTTATCATATTTTAAAGTCCTTTTCTAATTGTGTACATCTTTATGTGATAAAGATGGCTCATCATTTATACTTAATTTTTGTCGGACACCAAGTATTTGTTTTGCAGGGAGATAGGAGTGTTTTCAAAAGGGAGTAAATCTTAGCAGAAAACCCAAAACTTGAGTTAATTTTGACAATTCATTGGAATGATTGTTTGTCTAATAGGTCAAATTTTATGAACAAATTTCAAATTTATCCATTAAAGTGAGTTTCAGAATCTTTACATAATTTTAGTAGGAAGATCTCAAGCAGGAATTAAAAAGAATCCTTCACTCAGTTAAGACAGTGACTACTTAACAAAGCAAAGGCTTTGCCCAATAGGAAACATATAAAACATAAAAAGAAACTCTAATCACAGGTTTTAATGTCTTATCTCGTAAAAGAATACAACAAAGTCCTTATTTAGCTATGCCTTACACTTAATGGTTTTATATTAAGAATATTTATAAAAAAATAAAGTCATGCTTTTTATGTCAGTCATGACTATTACATAAATGAAATAATATTTTAATTAATATATTTTAATTTAGAGCCTGTTTTTGAAGGAATTCTTATCAAAATCTATGTATATAATGTTACATTTTATAGTTTAATGAAGTCTTTATCTTATGAATCCACTGAATATGTTTTACAAAAAGAAATAACATTTTAAGATTTTTATTTCAAAGACATCACTTTAATACGTTGAAGACTTTAGAGTACGCAAGCATGCAAGGCAGTATGTATTTATTAGTGTTTTTAGTAAATAACCAAAATGCTTGATAGCCCCTTCCTGTCCACTCTGAAATTAATTTTTAATTTTAGAAATTAAAATGACTACCTCATTTCACCTTTTATATATATAATTATATATTATATATTATAATATTATATATATGTATATGTATATATATGGGCATATGTGGTTATACATACACACATGTACATATGTACATACATATTATATATACATTATATATTATATACATATAATATATATGCACATATTATATGTGTGTGTATTCCTAAATATATAAGCACAATTGCTCAATCCATAGAATGTTATTTGTCTGCATATATTTTCAGGGCTGACCATTTGGTATTGGATAACCAATTGGAGTGCTCTTCCCCGGGGAACACAATTCTATCACTCTCTCAACATTCCTTAGCTGCCTGTGGTTCTTTGTCTAGGGCTGAGATTTCCCCCTTCCATGTTATCATGTCTGTTGGTGTCTTCCTTAGTCAGCTCTTGTTTAGGCAGCCATGTTGTTGAGACTTCAGGTGCAGCCTTCCCTGGCATTTCTAGGAGATGCAATCTCACAGCAGACCTTCATTTTCTTTCGCTCTTAGAAACTCTCTTCCTCCTCTTTTGCCATGCTTTTAAGCCTTAGGTGTAGGGGTTGTACTATGGAAGGGCAGTAGTTTAGGTGAAATTCTTCTACCTGGTCTGGCAATGCTCCCCTCAAAAGCCATAGACTGTCTAACTCCAGTCGTGAGATCCTCCCCACACTTATCAGTCATTGGTTAGGGCAGTCCAAGATACTCCCCCACACAGTAAAGGCTATTGCTGCTGCTCTTGGTGCGTTTCAGACACAAAACCTGGAGCTGGATCTGACCTAAAAGAACCCTTCTTTAGATGAATCTAGTTTTCATGGTACTAGAAGGTACCATACAAGCTTCCAAGGGAGGCAAGCAAGCAGTGGTCATGCCCAGCTAGGATACCTATGAACCACAGCTACCATTTCACAATAAAACCTAAGGGCATTCCTATCTTGTGGTAACCAATAGTTCTCTAATTGAACTTAGGACCTGTTTAACAAGAGGGAAATCAGTCCTGGTATGGAAAACCTAGCCGTCACTCTGGGGCTAGTGAGGTTACGGATCGTGGAGGGGAACCTGCAACCACCACTTTGCTAAACCAGCATAATTCATAACTGCATTCTAAACATGTATCTTTATAACTACAGATAGGTATAGCTCTCGCCCATCATCAATACCAAAAATAACAACAACAAAACTTCTCTTTGCAACAGATAGAGATCATTACAGAAAAACACAACCAGTCAAAACCCAGGGAACCAGTGATCCTGTGGTACTGGGCCATAGTTAATTCATGCTGGAATTTTTAATTGTCTTGATCTTGTATTAGGATACAAAAGTAGATATTCGTGTCTTTGCAACTTAAAAATATGGAGATAAATTTAAAGTAGTCAAGGCAGCCTGACATTACTTAATCAAAGGTTAATGAATTGGAAGCTAGTATAAAAGTGACATTTGCAAATATGTTTGATTGAACAATGGTTCCAAAGATCAGTGAAAATAATAATTTGTTTAACAAATACTGATGGAAAATTGGGCATGAATAAGGAAAATGTCATGATTGCCTCATGGTCTACACAAAAATGAACTCAAGTTATAACATAAATATTTTAAAACTAAAGCAATGGAACTGTTATAAATAAGAGAAAAATCTTCTTAAGTTTGAGATAAGGAAATGAATGCAAAAGCTATAAAAAAATAATGGCATCTGAGTGTGCTAACATACACAGGCAGTGCAAGCACCTGGAAAACTGGGGCACGACTGAAAAGTCGTGGCCAGCCTCAGCTCCAGCGTGAGAAGAGTCTGTGTTAAAACACTGAGGGCTGGGAACTGGCCTGGCATGCACAGGTTCTGCGCTTCATTGCTAGTCCTGGGAAGAAAGAAAATAAAAGAGAAAGCAGGGGAGAGGAAGGGCAGAGTAGAGAAAGGTAAAGGAGGAGAGGGAAATAGATGAGAGCAGAGACAAGAGAAAGTAGGGAAGGGATGGAGGAACAACAATAAACCTGATTAATTTGGTTTCACTAACTTGAAAAGCTTCTAGTCTTCTAAAGAGAGGTTAAAAGAAAATAAGTTAAACTGAGGGAAAGTATTTACAACACATAATCTGATGAATGACCAGCATCTTGGTAACAATCTATGAGATACAGTCTGTATTTTTTTTTTTTTTTTTTAGTTTTCACTATACCTCTCCCTCTTTCTGTGTTTGCATGTAGCACCAAACGTAGCCTTATATCTCACGTACTGTGGACTATAGACTTACCAGTTTTAGGAAAGCTAATTTGATACTCAGGGAGTCAAACTGAACATACAGGATAAGACGATGTGGCAAGAATACTCTCAGAGCACAGCTGTGTGAAGGCGGTGTGCTCTGGGCTATGTCCTCACAGTGAATGCTTACAGCTACATAACATGAGAGCATAGTAGGAAGTTGGCAAAGTTGTGTATAAGCGCTCTTAACATGAATAAGCAGAGGAAAACAACTTTAAAACCCACAGTTTGGGCTGAGGAGGTAGGTCAGTTGCTTTTCTAGCCATCATGAAGCCCTGGGTCTGAGCATTAACACCACAGAGGGATAACACACACCACAGTCCCAGTGCGCCAGGGGTGAACGTGAGAAGATCATTCTCGGCCACATACTGAGTTTTCAAAGCCACTCTGGTGTACATGGGGGTCCTGTCTCCAAAATAAAAGAAAGAAATTTGATGCTACTATACAGTAAAACAACTAAGTTACAAACTTGTGACTTCAATGCTTAATGTGGGTTGAAACAATACAAAATGGAGCCTAGGCTTAAGCACACAATTTGACCATGTGACCCAACTAACTCACCCCTGGGTGTTTTCTTAATGTAAATAAAAACATACATCAAGATATACAAGGACTAGTAGAGAAATTTTTCTGGATGATTTATTAGTAACATCTCCAAACTGAAAAAAATATTCACATCTGAACAAGATAAATAAATAATGGTAGATCTACAAATGAAATATGTGATAGTTAATTTTATGTGTCAAACTGGTTATATATTTATACAAGCATTAACAATTTTTTCTCAGATGGGGTTAACATATAACTTGTTAAATTTTGAGTAAACTAGATGACAGCCACAGACATCATTAATCAGTTTAAAGAGTATGGAGAAAGTTTGACCTCTCCCAAGGGTCAGAGAATTCTGTGTATGGACTTCAGCATGAGGTCTTCATTAGATCTTGAGCCTACTCTGAAGATCGGGAGACTCATTACTCTCTGAGATTACGTGATAATAAACATTACAATACATTCTTTTTCTATGTGCAAAGAGTAGATGTATGGATAGATAGGTGATAGAAACATTGAGGATAGATAGATAGATAGATAGATAGATAGATAGATAGATAGATAGAT
>NW_026594462.1:3103518-3128785 GCF_907164565.1 Psammomys obesus
ATAGATAGATAGATAGATAGATAGATAGATAGATAGATAGATAGATAATGATGATAAAGATAGATACATAGATAGATAGATAATGATGATGATAAAGATAGATAGATAGATAGATAGATAGATAGATAGATAGATAGATAGATAGAATTTTTTCTCTCCAGAAATCTCTTATTAGTGTTGAATACAACCCAGGAACAAAAATGGATGAACTGTTTTTACACGCCATGCTAATCTCTTCAGTGAAAGTAGTCATCTAAAAGACAACATGCTTTAATTCCATTATGTAAAATTCTAGGAAGGATACAGCTTATCTTTACCAATAGAAATCAGATCAGTTGTCACTTGTGGATGGACATGGGAGTGATGGACAGTAGGATGTGGTACTTGGGCCTGTCCCTTGTGACCCACCTGTGGCACTTCCCTTGCTCCCAAGGGAAACTCCAGCCATCAGTAGGGATCTTTCTAGCAGCATAACAGAGAAAGGGTGAGGCAGGTGACCAATGCAGTGACCAGGGCCTGACAGCAAAAGTGCTCTGAAGACAGCCTCACCTCCATCCACACTCTACCGGCCACATCTCAGCCACATGCCCCACCGAGAGGAAGGGTGCAGCTGGAAATGGCAGATTGTGCTTTGCAAAGTGTCTACATACATGGATAATATGAAAGACTTTAATACAAAGAAGAAACTGAAATAAATGCTGAAGAGGAGCTGCAGCAATTATTATGTGAATAGGTAAAACTTTACCCAGAAATTCTATTCCTTCTCATAGTTTAGTTATGTGCCTGCCAGATTATAACACTCAATAAACATATAGTAAATGACCGATGAACCAGCATCATCTAAGAGAGTAAGAACAGTGTCTTCTTTCTCATAACCATTCAGCACAGAGGGTCCAATGACTTATGAACCATTTTTTCCTATCATCAATTCACTATTTTGATGCTTTTAAAAAACATAAAGGGGAGGAGGTCCTCCCCGTTCCATGGATTTGGAAAGGGGCAGGGAGAAGCTGAGGGAGGGAAGGTGGGATTGGGAGGGAATAAGGGAGTGGGATACAGCTGGGATACAGAGTTAATAAAATGTAACTAATAATAACAAACAATAAAAAAAGAAAAAATAAATTACAAATTAAAAAAAGACTTATGTAGTTCCATTTATTTCATAATATTATCATCTCTTAAAACTCATTTTCCTGCTGTCATACTATTTCCTTTTGAATCATTTAAAAATGTTTGCTTGTACCCTTTATATTTTTACTGGGAGATGCTCAGGCTAGAGAACACCACTTTTCCTTGGCTTGCTTTGGGAGCAAAGTTATCATTGTGATGATCAGGGAACACAACCAGGGAGAAAGCACCCAAAACTTAGCATCCCCTCTACAGTTCACATAGGTCTTCTTATACCTGAACTGACATGAGCACTGTGACTACAAATCATTGAAGAACCCTCTCTAACTGCGTTAAAGATGAGAAAACTAATTATAAAGCAGCAGGCTTCTCTAACAGGTACAAAGACAGAGTCAAACAGCAATGGGACAGGCAAGGATCAGAAATCCATAACTGCCCATGTCATTCAGTTATCCAGTGGCAGCCAATAAGGAGTTAACTCTCTATAGAAGCAAGGCAAGCAGAAGAAGGAAGCAACAGGGAGGCAGCCAGAGAAGTAATAAAATGTTCTTCTGCAACTTTGTAGTTGTCCAACACTGTCTGAGAAAGAAAGAAGACACCAATGACAGCACTAACAGGGAATGGGAGGAGTAAGACCCCAGTCATTGAAGTCACTGATATCCAGGTAAATCTGCCTGTGTAATGAGTTAATTTTAATGGAAAAGTTATTATTTCAAATCATGGCCCTTGCCGGACTCCATGCACCAAGGGGCAGATGAACACACCAAAATTCACAGCAATATTATCTAAAAGTTTTAGGATTTACAAAGATGACTCATTAATAATCTATCATACAAATAGTTGGATATGCTGAGAGGATGAAAGAAACATTGTATTGCTGTTATACATTGAAATATACATTAATTGGTAGGTGCAACATTATTTTTCATAGGAATGTTCTCTCCTGAAAGGTGACACATTACCAAGGTCTAACCTGTACATATTTCTTGCATGCCTGAATAGCAACAGAAATCCTGGGATTAGATTACATTGGGTCATTTTCTGGTCACAGGTCCATCTTTGAAGCCAGTCATTCTCCTGTAAAAGATGGCAAATATTGCTTAGTCAGGCTTGGGTCACTTGGCTGTTTTGCAGCCCCTGGATAAAGTTTCTTTACTGGGACACACAGACTGAGACAGTGTGAACAGTTTTGCTGTGCAAGTAGGCAGAAGAGCCTTCACCGTAACTCTACACAACAACAACAGCAAAATACTAATTCCTCAGATCAGCCTGTTTAGCTATATATAGGTGATGGTTTCCATGTTTAAAGTTGAGATTCATTACTTATTTCTGGATGCTGTTATGAAAGTGTCATAACTATATAAAGAGACATTTGGAAAAGAGGCATTTCATCTGGTTAAGCCACTCTGTTTAGAGTATTCAAATATTCTTATATGTTTTTATAAATAATTGAAAACTATGTGATTTAAAAACATCAACTGCTGGACATGCTTTGGCCTTTTTGGTGACTGCACCATCCTTATGAATCCCTGTGGCTGCGTTGTTCTGTAAAGCACACAATCTAGAGTGTGTGTCTTCATCTCTCCTTCCCTCTTTGTCTAGCAATGGACCCTTTATTGCTGCCAGCTTTCTTGCTTCTAATTTCTCACCTCCTCTAATTTGTGTGTGTGTTTTAAATCTGCTTTGAGCAGGAAACCGGAAAAGCCACAATTTATTATGACCTTGGTTGACTCAGAAGAAACAATCTCTGGGGAAAAAAAGGCTCACATATGTGCAAGGATGAAGGAGAGATGATGTAGTCACCTGACCTCCACACCCACACATCATGGCATACATGGACACACACACATGGACACACACACACACACACACACACACACACACACACACACACACACACTTAAAAAGGAATCCTGATAAACTCTTCTCCCCTACTCCAAATGTAATTGATCTTCATTCACCAAAGATGCCTGGGTTTTAACTTAAAATCGTTTCCTTTCCTTCATCCCTGTCAAGCAAATCAGTGATCATTACAATCAAGCCACTTGACTCTACAGAATCCTGGATGAACCAGTTTCTTAGTGGTGACAATGACTGGATCACAGGAGTTCCCACTTCTCACTTTTGTGCTCAGCTATGTTCGTGAGCCTTTCCTGAAATGGACACTCTGGTGTGTGAGCGTGGCTACTGCACTGAAGCCAGACAGACAGAAACAGGCTCATAAACAACAAAAGGGGTGCTTGTGCTTTGTGGAACTGCATAAAAATGGCGCAGCGTGTGCTTCATATTTTCTAGAATAGTTCATACTGTTGAAAATATAAGTCCATTTTGATATAGCCCATTTCCTATTAGTTTCCATGTTTTGAAGCGAGAGAAACAGCACCTTCAAGAACAGGGATGGGCAGGGATGAATAAAATAGCTGTGCCAAATGCTTGTCTTTTGTAACACAGAAGTGCATTATCACCAGCTTCAGAGTTTTAGGTACTCTCATTAAGTAACAGAGGTCTTATGGAGTGTGAAAACACATTCTCTCAGCCAGGATGTGTGGTAGAACCCCACAGGTCTAATGGACTGGCCACAGTCCTCAGAGAACACAGGGCCTGATCCCTGTGTCGCCAGGACTCCCGCTGCACGCTTCCGTTATTTCTTCATCCCCGTGCCAATATGGCGTATTTGTCATCCATTCCTCACCGTTTTAATCAGCATGTAAAGGAAGAGAGAGAGAGGTAGGGCCTGCGTTAGGAGGAAAGGTAATTTAGTTCAGCGCTGCTCGCTATCACATGAGCCTAAAACATTCATTCATCAGTCATCGGAACTATTGGGATTATATTACCAAAATAGATGTCAGAATGTCTAAAACACCTGTCAAAATAAATCTTTCAAAACCTTCCTGCATAAAAAAGGATTATGAGGCTCAAAGTGAAATCTCTTTTCTTTAGTCATTGAGTGAAACATTGTTTTACAGATCATTCTCATTTCTCTTTCGAGAACAAGAAAATGAGAGACATTCTGAGTGATTCTTTTTATTTTATTTTCAATTAAAATGAGTTACAGGAAGAAACAAAATACATCACTTCTCTAGAAGACACTTAATCCCCCAGCTTTTTTTTTTTTTTAGGATAATTTAAAAATGTACACTCTCTGGTACCATTTATGTTTTCCAGCTGCAGTATGCAGTATACTCTAGAGCAAGATGTTTTTTTTATATCCACACATGAGGTATTAACAGCAGGTTTCAATCGGAGTTACCAACTGTGATTTCCGTCACTTAGTGCCGATGCACACGTGCTGGGGGGCAAGAAGAGTGTAGAAATTTTTATGTAATTCAATTTCAGTTGAAATATGTTTCACACTTTGGAGCAACATTTTTTTTTTATGACAATGATTCAAAAATCGTGGAAAGTTTGGTGGCATGTGGGTTAATGCAAAAATGCGGGTGTTTAAATTCTATCTAATGGGTCATTTTGAAAAATATGAACTATTTGAATTCTGTTTAAAGAGAAATTTAAATTAGTTCAATATTCTGCAACACAAATGAAAAAATTATCCCTGGGTTCAGGATATCAAATCATTGCCTTGATATTAAACATCTTGTAATTAGAAAAGTAATTAGAAAGTAATTAGAAAAACAACTTCATGATAAAATTGAGAAGAAAATATACACTCTAGAAATAGTCACCAGTTTTTATTCATTTTTCTTCCTTTTGTTTGCTTTATCTTAATAGCTTACATTTCACAAATACAAGCAAATATAATGAGTAACTTATAAAAAAATAAAAATAAAAAATTAGAGACAAAAATTTAGACACTTTAGAGAAAGAGTATGCATGTTTATATGCTGATTACAAGAAGAAAAGAAAATTGAATTTGTGTTGGTGTGAATGAGAACTGTCCCCCATAGGCTCAGGTAACTTTAGCACCTGGGCCTCAGTTAGTGGCACTGGTAGAGGAGGTAGTTGTGGCAGTTTGAATAAAAATGGCCCCCATAGACTCATATATTTATTTGAATGCGTAAGGGGAGGTACTATTTGTTGGACTAGGTGGTATGTGGTGGCCTTGTTGGAGAAAGTGGGTCACTGAGGGTGCATTTTGGGGTTTCAAAGGCCCAAGCTAGGGCCAGTCTCCCTCTCTCTCTCTCTCTCTCTCTCTCTCTCTGCTTGTGGATCAGGATGCAACTCTCAGCTACTGTTTCAGTGTTATGCATGCTTCTATGCTCCCTATCCCTGCCATGATGATAATGGACTAACCCTCCGCACGGTAAGCAAACCCCCAATTAAATGCTTCCTTTTATAAGAGTTGCCTTGATCACAGCAATAGAATAGTGACTAAAAGGTGCAGACCTGTGGTAGGAAGTATGTTACTGAGGGTAAACTTTGAAAGTTTGTAGCCTCACCCCACTCCCAGTTCTCTCTCTCTTTCTCCCTCTCTCCCTCCCTGCTTTTTGCATGTGGTTGAAAATGTGATCTGTCAGCTTTCTGTTCTGGCCACCTGCTGCCATCCCCCTGCCACCATCATAGAGTCTCCCAATGGAACTCTAAGCAAGGATAAACACTTTCTTCCAGAAGTTGCTTTGGCTCATGGTGTTTTTTCACAGCAGCTGAAATGTAACTAATACAGCTCTCTATCTGCCATTTACCTTCTCACAATAATGGCTGATAACGATGAAAATCACACTGGCTAATAGCATGTTTCAATCATCCATTTAACTGTTTAATATACACTCTATGTATGCGTTCCTTTTACAATTTCTAAAAATTCCACTGGGGTTTTCTTTCTGTTTCTTTTCTTTCTTTCTTTCTTTCTTTCTTTCTTTCTTTCTTTCTTTCTTTCTTTCTTTCTTTCTTTCTTTCTTTCTTTCTTTCTTTCTTAGATAAAGAAAGTTTGGAAAGCTTAATTCCTGAGCCCCAAATTCCCCATTTTAAGTCTTTGGTTCCAACTGAAAAATCTTGACTTCATATTCAACTCATGATTTTATTTTATGCAGTTCTTACAGGCTGATCCATGGACTCTGAATCTACTGAGTCTCCAAGTCTCTATAGTAAACATTAGGTTACTTGCCTTTCTAAGCTAATGTGAGGGAGAAGACACGGCAGTGGCATGCACATCATTTTGGACCCAATATATACGTTTTCTGAGCATTGACAGACTAACACTGATGTGAACAAAACTATCTCAAACAGAATGTCCTGAATGAAAGCCTCTGGATTTCTTTGTTTTGTGTTCAAATCTGGTTTTATTTGGAATGAGAGGCTTTGAAAGGATACAATTAACTTATAGAGAGAACACTGACTGGAAAATCAATTAGTTATGTAGCTCTCTTCCCTAGGGAACGTTTGTAATATTTATTTTGGACAGTGTTTGATTTTTTTTTATGATGAATCATGAGTTCTTTGCAGGAAAAATATGTCTAGGTCTCTGAGCCAAAATGATTACAGCTGAAAAAAAATGATTTTTTTCTTGAAGATGAAATTAAAAACACAGTCACCAAATCTTGCCTAGAGAGGGATCTGCTTCCTAAGACACGAGAAACGTTTTTATTCACTGAAGTGTAAAAATGGAAACAAATAACTTATTGTTCTCAGTCTATTGTTTATAAATCATCCTTCATTTGAGTAGCAAAGTTCGGATAGTTCATTTCTAATTCAAGTATTAGGATGTCAGACTTTTAACTTAGACAAAATTATGGGTATGCTATGTGGATGCCCAGGAAAAGTCATGTAATTAACTTAATATTCTCCACTGGTTTAACTTCCTAAGTACCAATTAGAAAACTCGAGGCATTGATTCTTATCTTCCACCTTGTTTGAGACAAGAACCTCTTGATGTTTGCTGCCTCACGTTCCAGGGGAACTGGTCCACAGGCCTGCAGGGACTCTCCCATCTCTTGTCAAAGGAGCACCAAGATTACAGATATGCACTCCTACACCTGACTTTACATGGGTCCTGGGATTATGGGGATCTGAATTTAGCTCCCCACATTTGCACAGCAAATGCTTTACCCTCCCCCATCCCCCACCAAGGCTCAGGGAACCCAGCAGAAGAGAAGGCAGACAAACACTAAAAATTGCAGGATGGAGACAGTTGTTGTGAGATGTGTGGGTATCGCGTAGATATCCTTTGAACAAGCTTGCGGCAGCCGGGCGGGCTTACCTACACAAGACCTGAGCCAGATCAAGCGAGCCAAGATTTCAGCAGGGATGTGGGACGAGCTCACAAGGCCCCACCCATAACTGAGGAACTATTGGCAGTTGATAGCTGCTGGCAGAGAAGAAAACATCTTTTTGAGGATATGGCCACTGGTAAGTGTCCCACACTCCAGTGCATGACCCCACAACCATGCGCATACAAGAAGCTCTAATTGGATTAGATGGGTGATTTCAAATAAGAGACATGGAGTTGAGAGGGGACAAGTTGGGGGGGGCAAAGGGGGAGGAGTTTGAGAGGGAAAATGAATGGTGATGGATATGATCCTATTAACATGACTAAGTTGGCTTTAGTTCATACATATAAGGATGGTTCAATAAACAGAATTAACAGAAATCACGTGAGCATCTCAACAGACACAGTGATGGTCTTTGACAAAATCTAACATCCCGTCTCCATATAAGGTCTTAGAAAAATAGGTATGGAGAGATCCTATCTCAGCACAATAAAGGCTATAGATGGCAAACTGTCCTTTCCATCATGCTAGGGAGAGAAATCTCATATTCAGCAGGAAGCCTAGCATCCCCATTCCTCCACAACCCTGCACTTCAAGTCTCAGCTAGAAAATGAGAGAAAGACAAGAACACAGGCATTGTAGCCAGTCAGTGAGCTTCAGAGACCATGTCTGTGAGGCAAGATGAAGGGCAGCTGAGGAAGACACCGTGTGCTGACCTCTAGTCTCCACATGCATACATGCAGACATGTACTCTCCCTTAACACAGCTGTTATGCCCCCACACACATGACCACACACATAAACATGTATACACATATACTCCGTTCTCTGTCTCTCTCATACACACATACATACATACATACATACATGCACAGGCAATTGTTTAGTGAGTAGACAGATAGCTAAGTACAGACACAAGGGGAACAATTCCTACTGTCCTTGCAGACCAGCTATCATTGTTTCAGTTCTGTTCCACACAGAAAGATGTCCCAGCCGAATTTAAACTGCAAGTAGAATTTAATTTTAAAACACTGCTTTTGTTCCTTTGTTATTTTTATATTGTATCTCCTCTTAAAAATCAATTGTTTTGAAAGTAGAAAAAAAAAAGATGGAACTTTTGTTCTGTTTTGCTTTATTTTGGATTTGAAACGAGGTTTCACTATCTATTCCTGCCTGGACTTACTGAGGGCTGTGCTTTTTGGCATGTTCCGCCACAGCCAGCATGTCAGTATTTTTGATATGGTTAACTTGAACATTTCTTTAGGACAGGTGAAAAACACTCGAATTCATTCATTGATAACTACCCCTAGGTTTTAGCCAAGTTTGTTGTCCATGTCCCCAGTGATCTTCCACTTTCCAGCAGCCAATGGTTAGAAGAGATGACCGCACATAGGTAATTGTCTTTCAACCATCATTAAAGCCGGCCCTTGCGTGTGCACCTAAATAGGAATTACCTAAATATATTGATGTAGCTAAGGGCTGTGATTAAATTTTCCATTGAACTGTTCTGTAAAACAAGATTACTTTAGAATGAAAATGAATTCCTCTCAGCCATCTTATAATCTTCTTTAGAAGCATTTACATCAGGGGCTGTGAGGAAGCATAAAGTGACTTCATCCAAACTACAAGGGATAAACAGGAGGAAAGGCAAACTGCTGTATACAGAAGCCGACACACTTCCGCTGACCACATCATCACACCTATCTCTGATACCTTCTCTTCCACACCACTCCTCTACTTATTTAAACACACGCATGCATGCACTCAAAACCGTTTATCCCCAAACGAACTAAAACTGCTCTGGGGTATTATCTTTTCCTTAAACGATCACCTAAATTCTTTCTTCTCTTTCAAATTTAAGAAAGTCTGTATTATCATTTCAGCTGCTTCTTGATTATTTCCTAAGCTGTTACGGAGGAGCTTATGCTCTTTTATTCCACAGAAATCATTTTCCACAGAAATGATCTTTTCTTATGCCCATCTGGCAAACCAGCAGGAGCAGTTGGTATATTTTAGGGCTTGCAGGGGTTATTTGTTTACACGCTTTATCTTCTATCTACCACTCTTCTCCACCCGATCCCTTCCAGCACCCCAACATCAGGTAAGAGAAGACAGAAGTAGTGGGGGTAGGAGGAGGCAGTTTTACTGGGAGAATTTTACAGAGAGAGGTTTAATAAGAGGACAAGCTAGGCACAGGTAAAGACAGAGTGAGCCAGAAAAGGAGAAGAAGCCAGAAGATTAGAAGAGATTGCTGGAGTTAGTTTGAAGCCAGGCAGAGCAATTCAGAGGCTGAGAGGAGTAAGTTTGCTGGGAGAGGAGTTTGAGACAAAAACAGCTGAGTCGAACCAGCCAGCCATGAGCTCAGAAAGAACAAGAGAGTGCAAGCTTATTAAGTGGTAAGTCTCCTAGGCTGAAACCATTCTAGGCCTAGGTGAGATTGTACAGAGGCTAGAAGCTTCCAGGACTAGGCCTAGCTTAGCAGACAGAGCTAGTAAGCCTCTGAGACAACAACTGAAGCAGGCGAATAAAAGTTCCTTTTACAGTGTTTCGATCTTTTTAGAATACTTTCTGCTGAATCGGGGTGTTGAGACTCTTGTGACAAGTCCACACTTCGAGACATCTTCAATTTATTCTTATCACCTCTTTTCTTATGATCATTTGACAAACCAGCAGGAGCAGGAACCAACAGAAGGCATAGCCAGGCCTCCTCCCTTGGGGCTCTGATCTTTTTATACCCTCTCTAGAGCCCCCAGAATTAAACTATGTTCAGCTGGAGAGATCATGCTCCTGCCCGAGCACCCACAGGGCAAATGGTCTGCTGCTGTGGACCAATCCCGAATAGCCGCATATCCCACACTTGGGACTAAAGCAAAAACATGTTTATATAACCTAACTGAGTTTTTAAAGACTCCCAAAATTCTCACCACAAGAGCTCATACGTTTTTCTCTGGAACCTAAACATTCCTCTTTAAATCAAGAAACCATCTACGGCCCCCTTCCTGATTTCACATGGTCCAGGACCTTGGGATTCTTTCAACATTTGTAAATGGTTTTTAAAAATCCGAAGAATAATATTTTATGTGTATAAAAATATATGAATTCAAATAAAATGTGGCTTAAAGACAGCTGACGTTCCTTTCTTGTCAATGGCTGCTTTTGCACACTGGAGGCAGGGCTAAATGTCACCATAATGAGAGGGAAGCCACAAAGCCAAATGTAACTAATCCCTCGGCCGACTGGGTAGGCAGGACTGCATGAGGAGCCGAGGAAACTGCCGCTTTATCTTGGCAATTGTGCCAGTGCCCCTCTGTGGTTAAAGGCTCACAGAACTATGGATAAGTTATCTCCCCTGATTCAGGAATCCAGGGTACCCCCCTCCAATTGCTTACACATTCGTACCAATAAGTGAACTTTATTCTCAAAACACGCTGGACTCTTTATAACAATATTTGTATTTTAGTGTTGATTCCCCTTGTCTACTTTTCAAGAGGATCATAGGACAAACTAAAAGGGGGATGTGACATACCATGACTCAGAAAGTACAGTCACTTTATTTTAAGTAGAACCCAAAGGGCTAATCATACCGCCCCCTTTTCAGGATAGTCTGTGGCTATCTCTCTTAACTTTGCTTGGCTAGCTAAATTTCTGTTAAACTGCCTCTATCTCTGAATTATTTCCTTGGGGAAGACAAGAGCCAAGGAGC
This sequence comes from Psammomys obesus, assembly GCF_907164565.1. Classification (NCBI taxonomy): domain Eukaryota; kingdom Metazoa; phylum Chordata; class Mammalia; order Rodentia; family Muridae; genus Psammomys; species Psammomys obesus. The sequence continues at coordinate 3,114,510 of NW_026594462.1, forward strand.
GATCTTCATCTGTTGCCATCGCCAGGCTGTAAGATGAATCTTTCTAGAAAATTTGCAATTTCACTACTGCTTCTCCTTAGCTGATGTGAAGATAAAATAGGATGTGCAAAGTACTCAAGGCATTATCTGTCTCGCTGTTACTATTTGAGTCGGTATTAGTTCCTTCCTGTGCTGGCTTCTCTGCCTTCGCCCATTCCTTAGATATGTGTGTTCCTGTACTTCCTGTATTCCTGTACACCTGTACTTCTTCACCTACGTTTTAGCCTTGAACCCCATTCCCTCCTATAGTCTTTGTGGTGGCTGACAGTAACTGTCGACTTGACAGGATCTAGAATCACAGAAGAAGCAAGTCTCTGTGAGTATCTGTAAGGGATAATCTAGATTAATTGAAGTGGAAGGACATATCCTACCTGTGGGCAGCACCATTCCCTGCGTTGGGGTCTCAGACTAGGTAAACAAGAGAAAGTGAACTGAGTACCAGCCTTCAACGCCTTCTGCCTCCTCACTCCAGGCTCAAGGCAACCAGTTGGGCCTCGCTCTCCTGCGGCTGTGCTACCACACTTCACTCCTTCGATGAAGTGCTCTGGAACTGCAGGCTGAGATAAATCCTTTGCCCTTACATATTTTCTTGTGAGATATTTTGACACAGCACTGAGAAAAACAGCTAGTACAAGCCTCAGACATAATCTTGATGCTAGCCGCTGCCCTGAGATACATATCTCAGCTCAGATTCTGCTTATTTTGGATTTTCTCCAGTAAAATAAGCTCAGCATATCCAAAATTAAACTCTTCCCTTCTCTAAAATTTGTTCTTTATTTGCATTCTTAATCTCTAGGGATAGAACAGCCAACCACCCTGCCACTAAATGAACAAATCTCTCTCTCTCTTTCTGTGCCTCATTTTCATCCTTCACATCCAAGCAGTCAACAAATGCCTTCCACTGCATCTCACGTCCCACCATCCATACACTTTCTGTCCTCTGTGTTTTCTCAGCAATACCTAATTTGCTAGGTATGGTGGCAAATTCTTTTAATCCCAGCACTCAGGAGGTAGAGACAGGTGGATCTCTGTACGTTTAAGGCCAGCCAGCTCTGCATAGTGAATTCCAAGACAGCCAGGGCAATAGAACAAAACCCTGTATCTCCAAAAGATACAAAACCAAACCAAACAACAACCTAACACTGTCAGAAGTTGCTTTATACTTGAGGTGTTGCCTTCTACTTCCACCAGAATTAGCTTTTATCTTCCTATTCAACAAGTAATATTATAGGACTCTGGCGATTCTAATTTTCCATGGGACATGGTTCAGACACTAGAATCAATCCTCTCACAGTCTACTCATTCTTTCAAGTAGTACTTATTGAACATGTGCAGTATGCCAAACTTTGTAGACCATTAAGACCAAAATTTTCTTTGGTCTACCAAACTATTCTTTGATTCAAAAAGTTAAGATCAAAATATTCTTTGCTATATAGGAATTCCAGCTCGTGGGAAGGGATCAACATCAAGGAAAGAATCATCACATTTCTCGTTCAGCCACACTGGCAAAGGCACCGTTTCATAACCAGTGGAACCTGCACAGTGAATGACTTTTGTCTGGGGGTGGGGAAGGGTTCAATTCAAAGCATGGCTCAAATCCTCTCTTTTTGTTTTTAGGAACGTCCTCCAATTTGCTGTTATCAGAGTAAATTCTGGCCTAGCTAATATCTGAGTCTATTTCTATCTATTATTTAAACACAGTGGTATACATTCCTAATTTTCTAGCCTACCAGAACTGTGTTTTGGTGGTGGTGGTTTGTAGCTGGGGATTAAATCCAGAGCCTTGTGCACACTGAGCAGGTACTCTACCTCTTAGCTGTACCCTTGGCATGATTTTGAAGCGTTCCCATTTAGAGTCTGAAATACCAATGCTGTCATGACTAAAATAAAGCTATTGTAGTTGGTTTGGTTAATTGATTAGTTATGTCTTTGGTGACTAAAGCCCACAAACTGGCACATAGCTATGTCACTTTTAATAATATGATTTTTATATTTTTATTCAGGAAAAGTCGAGTGGTTAGTCAATAAGACATGTTTACCTCTCAATGCTTATTTTTTTTTTTTTTACCATTAAATTTGATTTTCATTTTAGTATGTTTCAGGGCATATAAATATCTTTGCAGATAAATATTGAGGGCGTTAATCTCACAATAAAATATATGTTTTATATGAGTAACATTTCTGATCGGAAATATCATTGTGTTTATTTGTTAGCACGTAGTTGAATATTTGAATTTCCAGTATCCGATTAAATAATTTCATTTGGAAATTAACATGCAGGTTAATGAGTTGAAATTTTCTTCACCAGATTTATGTTGTATAGAAACTGAGAAATTTTGCTGAAAATTTTCACTCATTAAAGAAATACATGTCTTCATGGAAGACCATGTTTTTAATCCAAGCTCTCAAGAGCATGAAGCAGGCTGGTCATGAATATGACAACAGCATAGGATTAAAGGAGTTCAAAACCGGTTACAAATCAAAGTCTTGTTCCCCAAAGGGTAGCATTTCTCCGACAGTGCCCACAAGGCACTATGAATTTGTTGCAATTTCTTCAAGATTACTCTTATTTTTTAATTGATTTATGAGCACAGATATTGAAAATCCAGATAATCTTTAAGAACTTCCTAGCACGAAAGAACAGGAGCTACATGTGCCCGGAAGCACAGTGACAGAGTCGCACCTCAGTGCAGTTAGGACTTCCTTAAACTGAGGTGTGTTCTCACCTTCCTAATGCAGTCACACCTGCTGAGAGGCTGGTTCTGCCAGGTGCCCCATCCAGAGCCTTTAGATTCACATGGCCCTGGTGCGAACCATTGATGGAAAGTCAGGTGATACATGTCAGCATATATTCTGGTCTCACGCTTCCTTGCATTATATTTTTCTGTGGGACTCCTGAGGCCAGTTGAGTTTATTTTAGAAGTTTTGTACGTTTTTTTTGTCTTTATGATTTAACAGTAATGTTGGTTCTGATGCCATTTAAGAATATTTCCAGGAGGAAAAAAATTGCTTTCGTTCATTCAGTCACTCACTCACTCATTTATTTACTTGGACCTCATGCTATGCAGCCCTATGTGGCCTGGGACTCACATGTAGATCAGACTATCTTTGCTGAGGTCACCAGTCTTGGTCTTCTGAGTACTGAGAGTAAAGTCAGGTCCCAGCACACCTCGTTTTCCCACAGGTTTTATTATGGGGTCTTGCTCTGTTAACTCAGGCTAGCCCTAAACACTGAGTCCAGAGGAGCTCTGCCAAGGTCACGCAAATAAAAGCTATACCCGGATAAACTATTTGCCATATAAGATTTCAAGCTCTTATCAGCTTTATAATATATATATATTTATCATACAGATACTCAAGTCATAGACCATGCAGAAAATTTGGCAAAGATAAACAGGCTGTGTTAAAAATATAATTGTAACAACAGCTATTTGAATCTACAAGTTGTGCCAAAGGGGAGACTCAGGAAATTACCCAGTAGTTAGCATCAATACCAAGGAAGAGAAAGAACAAGTAATAACAGGATCGATCAAGAAGTACTTAGGCAAGAACAATTTAATGAAGAAGAAGCAGCATGAAATCGTGCAGAAAGATTGTGGAACACAAACCAGTTGGAAAGTTCAGATACAAGCGCTGTGGCCAAAGGAACCCGAATTTGGCAATTTTGTGTTACAAGCAATAATCATGTGAAGAGGTATAAATTAAAGTCATCCTATGAGAATAAAAATAAAATTACCTTCTGGGTAAAACAAACAAACAAACAAACAAAAAAACCAAAAACAAAACAACTATAGTCCTTTGGAAAATCTTGCTGCTTAGAAGACGGTTTTAACCCAATCAATGCTGCCACCACTGGACTCCGAGAGGCGCGTAATGAGTGTGAGAGCATTAGCTTACCACCCATGAACATGTTCAAAGCTTACTAATAAGCAGCCGTCAAGCCTGCCAAATACGGTCAGCTTCTGAAGGCCATCTTTGTGAGTAAACCAAGGACGAAGGCTGCTAGAAATTAAGTCCTGAAAAGATGAAGGCTCTTAGCCATACAAGACCCTCTGGTGGCTGTATTAAGTTTTGCCTTCATTCATCTTTTTGAGCGTTTCACCCACAAATACTGTATTGTTTACAGCCCATCCAAACCTTCCTCCAGTTCATCCCGTACATCCTCGCCACTTTCTCTCACATTCATATTTTCTTCTTTAACTATTATTGTTATACACACCCATACCCTGCTCAGGCCGTTTTGTGTTGCTTGCATGTGTATGTGTTGAGGGCTCAGCACTTGGGATTAGATAACCCATTCTTACAGCAGACTCTCCTTTTCTCAGCAGCCATTACTTGCCATCAGCTCTTCATCTCAGGGTGGGTCACTTTCCTAAAGCAGCATAATTCCCAGCTGCACGCTAAATACTTTTCCTTAGATCTCATTGTTCATCAAAAAACTAACCAACCAACCAACCAACCAACCCCCCAACCAACCAAAAAACTCTTCTTTTTGCACAGACCATTACAGAAATCCATTTTTTTTTCACTTAAAAATAATTTGTTTATATGTGAGGACTCATAACACAAAATGGAGCTCGGGCCAGCTCTGAGCGTCTCTGCTCTACCAAGGCACGCTTTGCCACTGATCATCAAGGAGCAACTCAGCAGGAATGTGCGTGCTCGGTCCTACAGAGGTATTCTCAAGCTGGCCAGATGGCAAAGAAGCTTTAGTCAAGTGCACAACCTCACGCCATGACCCCTTTGGTAGATAAATGGCTGCCAGCAGATGCTGTGAATAAACTGCTTTTCAGGAAAGAAGGTCCCGCTCTCCAAAACCGAGCCCAAAGTAAGACATCCGGGAGAAAATGCTTGGATTTTATGGTAAAGTCATAATGGAAAATCAGTAAAATTGGTACTTCCTATTTTCCTTGCATTTTCTTAGTTAATTAAACTCAAGTAGAATTTTGCAAATGTCACTCCATTTTATGGGAATTTAAGTCTGAAAGTGTGTTGATTTCTTTACTGAGGTGAGATTATGCATACTTCTCCATCTTAAATTCCTGCCTTATTCTTATTTTACATATCATTTCATGGAATATTCAATGCTTCCTTTTAAAAAAGTTAATGTGCAAGCAACTATCATTAATGCAAAGTTCTTTTGTGCAGATAATGGTGTATTTATCTAGTGGTCCTTAAAATGCTATTAGATTTAGAATACGCAAAACATTTTGCTGTGGGAATGATACTTTTGGTAGTATTTTTTTTTTTTTTAGTATTTCCTCCTATTTACCAAAATTGTTATTTGTGGATGTGATGAGTTTATCATTTTCAGAAAATGAAATTAATTCGCTCTAAAGTAATGGTTCATTACTTACCATACATCTTAAATCATGTCTAAAGGTAAAATACACTTTATTTTTTTCAGTTCTCTTTGTTCATGAATATTTAAATAATTTAAAAAATATTGATCTCATAGTTAAATCAAAATAAAACATACATAAACATTTTAGTTCTTTAGATATTCCACAAGGTTATTGAACAATATTTAAAGTAGCCTTACATTCTGGTGAGTTATAGAATATTTCAAATGTTCATTCTTTATGTCTGTAGGTGAAAATGATGGAAACAATAGTGAAAATCCTAAATAATATCTGTGAAGTTTTTCACTTTGTGTTTTAAACATGTTACATTTGCACAATGTTTATTGTAGTTCTACTCACTATAGAAAGCAAATGGTCAGTCTGGAAGCACAGCAATAGGTGACTGTATAATAAAAAAGGGGTACATGTAAACAATAGAATTTTATTCAGCCATAAACAAGAATGAAATTGTAAAAGTTTCAAGAAAATGGGTATAACCGAAATGTATTTTACTAAGTGACACAAACAAGATTTATGAAAACAAATATTGCTCCTTCCCTCTGACACATGGATCCTAGGTTCTTACCTGTATTAACATCTTATCTTGTAGTGAGTTTGTATAGAGCCAACGGAACTCGAAAACTGGCCTGCCAGGGTTGGGAAAAGAGGTTTAAAAGAAGGGTAAAGGGAGTATTTGCCACATGTGGTATGAAAGTAGATTGGTGTAAGCAGGGGCAGGGGGTAGGGATAGGAGAGAGAAAAGTAGGCAAAACCAAAACAAAGTGTGCATGAAAATGCCCTAAGGAAAACCTGCTAATTTCTAGGATAATTACAATTAAATTAAAATTTCAAATTAAGCACTTTTAAAAATAGTTACTCATTTTTATGAGTGTGATTATTACCTACATGTATGTACATCTCATACATGCCTGTTTGCCGTGGAGGCCAGAAGATGTTATCAGGTCCCCAGGAAATGGAGTTAGAGACAGTTGTGAGCCACCATGCAGGTGCTGGGAAATGAACCCAGAATATTTCAAATGTTCGTTCCTTCTGTCTGTAGGCGAAGGTGCTGTTGCAGAGGACGGCAAGGGCAGCGAGTGCAAGTGCTCTTAACAACCGAGTGACCTCTCTCCAGTCCCTTCGTAATAGTAATAACAACAACAACAACAACAATAATAAATTTAAGTAGTTACATTTGTAAAGGTAGAGACTAAAATGGATAGAGTGGTTGTTTACCATACGTAACCTCTGACAGCACACTCTACAGAGAGCAGAAATGGATCCGGAAAGTAAATCCTTAGAACACAAGTGTAAAAACTCTGTTGTTCTATTAGTCAGACTACGTGCATGCCCACTCAAGAGCACTGAGCAATGCTGCTTTTGTCATATTCATATTTGTCTCTATGTTTTCATAAAATTCTTTGAATGAGGGACATGAAATTTGGCAAAGCGTACTGAATAAGATTCCTGAACTCACAGGAGTCAAGAGCTGTGAGGAAGACGAAGTCATTGTCTTTAGTAATGTAGCCACTGGTTAAGTTACTCCAGCAAATGGGTTCCCACTCATGCCCACACAGTGGTCTTGGTTGATCTCAAAGCAAAGCAAAACAAAGCAAAGCAAACAAACAAACAAAAGACAAACAAAAGAAAACAGGCACGAAACTGGAATGGCAATTTGGTGGCACAAGGAGGGCCTCTGGAGGAGGCATGAGCATGAGCCAAATGCATTATGTACACATATGAAACTGAGAAGAATTAATTTATTCCTAAAGATAATATATCCTTGCATGTCTTTTGAAAAAGAGTTCCTGTCTCAGCCAAGCAGAGATAAGGCACAACTCTAAATTTGGGCCTTAAAAAGAAGTACTCTGAAAGCCCACTTTAAGCCTACAGATGCATTCTGAGGTTTAATAATGATCTTGCATTTCATGATAATTATATTTTCTATGTTTCAAATTACTAGGGATGATAACTCTTTGCTATGCTTTTAGCTCTAAAGAAAGAGAAAGTAATTTAGGTTAAAACATTGTTAAATGATTAACAAGCTTATCTATAGCAGTACGGTTAGCTCAATGGAAATGAGATAAAACACAAACACCGAAACTTTATTTTGCCTTAAGTGCCTTATGAGTCCAAATAAAAAGTAAAAACTGTTGGACGGAAGTGCTTTCCATGTGCCTATTACATAGAACTTACACACCCACAGAAGAGTTCCAGGGCTGTTGCCTGACAGTTTGTCTGTGTTTTAGATACAGCTTCCTGGCTTTTATTTACAAATAATTCGCTTATTAAGAAAGATATTTTTTCAAAAAAGAAAGGAATTTTATTCTATAAATTTTATCAAAACATTTATAAATTTTATAATAGTAATAATAAGAACACAGGAAGGAACTATCTCGTTAATAAAAATATGCAAAGTTTACAGATACTATGGTGGTTTGAGTAGGTTTGGCCCCCACAGACGCCTGTGTTTGAATGCTTGGCTGCAGGGAGTGTCTCTATTAGGAGGTGTGGCCTAAGTGGAGGAAGTGTGTCACTGTGGAGGTGGGCTTTGAGAGGTCTCCTGTGCTCAGGCTCTGCCGAGTGAGGAAGATAGTCTCCTCCTGGCTGCCTTCAGATCAAGATGTAGAACTCTCAGCAACTCCAGCGCCATGTCTGCCTGCTGCCATGAATCCTAACTAAGACAGGTATAAAATAAGCTTTTGATGAAAAGTGATGAAGAGCAAGAAAATGCTTTTAGATAGGTACGGTTTTTTGTGTAGAGTTTTGTCCTGAAATACAAGATTGTTTCAAGATGGAACAAATGAAAAAGGACAAAACTGAAGGTCCGGAGTGCCAAACTTACAGACAGTGGACACGATTTTGACTAAGTTAGTTATAATATAAAAGTCATTAAAAATGTTAAGGTCACTGGATGGTGGTCGGTCACACCTTTGATCCCAGCACTTGGGAAGCAGAGACATCGGATCTCCGGGTTCAAAGCCAGCCTGGACTACAGAGTCAGCTCCATGACAGCCAGGACTACACAGAGAAACCCTGTCTTGAAAATGCAAACGAAAAAGGAAATGCAAATCGAAACAACCCTGAGATTTCATCTTACACCCATCAGAATGGCTAAGATCAAAAACTCAAGTGACAACACATGCTGGAGAGGATGTGGAGAAAGGGGAACCCTCCTCCATTGCTGGTGGGAGTGTAAACTTGTATAACCACTTTTGAAATCAACCTGGCGTTTTCTCAGACAATTAGGAATAGTGCTACTTCAAGATCCAGCTATACCACTCCTAGGCATATACCCAAAGGATGCTCAAGTACACAATAAGAACATTTGCTCAACCATGTTCTTAGCAGCTTTATTTGTAATAGCCAGAAACTGGAAACAACCCAGATGTCCCTCAACTGAGAAATGGATACAGAAAGCATGGTATATTTACAGAATGGAATACTACTCAACAATTAAAAACAAGGAAATCATGAAATTTGCAGACAAATTCTGGGAACTAGAAAATATCATCCTGAGTGAGGTATCCCAGAAACAGAAAGACACACATAGTATATACTTACTTATAAATGGGTACTAGACCTATAAGATAAGAAAAACATACTAAAATCTGTATACCTAAAGAAGCTAAGTAAGAAGGAGGACCCTGGGTAAGATGACCATACCTCACTCATAAAGGCAAACAGGATGGATATGAAAGAGGGAGAAAACAGGGAACAGGATAGGAGCCTACCACAGAGGGCTTCTGAAAGACTCTACCGAGCAGGGTATCAAAGCAGATGCTGAGACTCATAGCCAAACTTTGGGCAGAGTTCAGGGAATCTTATGAAAGAAGGGGGAGATAGAAAGACCTGGAGGGGACAGGAGCTCCACAAGGAGAACCAAAAATTCTTGGAACAGAGGCCTTTCCTGAGCCTGATCTTCCAACCAAGGACCATGCATGGAGATTACGTAGAACCCCTGCACAGATGTAGACCATGGCAGTTCAGTGTCCAAGTGGGTTTCCTAGTAATCAGAACAGAGACTGTCTCTGACATGAACTCAGTGGCTGGCTCTTTGATCACCTTCCCCTAAGAGGGGAGCAGCCATACCAGGCCACAGAGGAAGACAATGCAGCCACTCCTGATAAGATCTAATAGACTAGGATCAGATGGATAGGGAGGAGGACCTCTGCTATCAGTGAACTTGGGGAGGAGCATGGGAAAAGATGAAGGAGGGAAGGTGAGATTGGGAGGTAATGAGGGAGAGGGATACAAAGTAAATAAACTGTAATTAATAAAAACAAATAAATAAATGAAAAAAAAGAAAGAAGGGAACTGAAAAAAAAAGAAAGAAAATGCAAACAAACAACAAACCTTTGTTAAGGTCAAAATTCGATACCCAGAGCTGAAACTGAATTTGTCATTCAGTACAGTAAGATTTTCCCCTGTATTCATCTGTTCTTATAAAAAATGTTTTTCCAAAACCTGGTTTAGGAAAACAAAAATCAGTTTCATCCTTTTGCTGAATGAAGTGTTTAGATCTCTCTCTCTCTCTTACCACTAAGCTTATGTTTTCTTATTAGATAAAATATTCACTTGTTGGCTAGCTACTGTACTGGCTAGCACAGTAGGAAAAATTTTGTTAAAATGTATTTGTATTTGGGGGCATTCCTAGTGAATTGCATAGTGAATGAAGACTTAATTTCAAAATTCAAGTCTACTGATTACTATTTGAGTTTTCAGACAACACTAATAACTTTTCAAAATTAACCAACACTTTGGCTTTATCTAAGATGCATCCCTTTTGGAAACATCACCATCTCTTTATAACACAATTTCTTGGTGTGTTATAAAATGTTAATTGAAAACCACATGAGCAGTATCTATCACAGGGAGACACAGACTCATTGTGTTTGCTTAGTCTGTGTGAGTGTGTGCGAGTGCGTGTGTGTGAATGTGAGCCCGCGTGCGTGCACACTTGCAGAAGAACCTGCAGCAGCCTGCTTTCCCCTTCCGCCGCGAAGACCCTGGGAATAGAACACAGACTGTCAGGTGTGCTGGCAAGCACCTTCATTCCCTGAGCTCTCTCGCCAGCTGAAAGAACTTTATAAAGGAGGTCAGTGAGGTGTTTCAGAAGATGAACACATTTGACAGGCAATTCTGACAGCTTGATTGCTAGCCCTAGAACACACGTAAGGGTGGAAGGAGGAGGCGGACTCCACAAAGTTGTTCTCTCATTGTCGAGCACAACCCCTCATAATAATGAATGAAGGAATGAAAAATTTAAACCGAATAAATAATGTGTTTAAGATATTTGGTATTTCGTGTGGTTTATTCTTAAGTGATAAAATACTATTCTTGTACTTTTTTATGACTTTTAAATTTTTATGCATGTGTGTTATGAAAGCATTTGTGACTGGCAGTGCATATGCAGCTGCTTGGGGAGCTCAGAGGGGTTCATTGTCCTTCAGCTGGAGGGACAAGGGTTAGCGAGCTTCCAGAACTCGGGTCCTCAGCAAGAGAAGAACCCACTCTGAACTGCTCAGCCATCTCCCCAGCTCCTCTAATCTTCTTTAACTCAACTTTTTATTTCTAGAGAATTTATACACGAGGATTGACATCATTTTCACCCTTCTCTCCCACCTCCGATATCCCCCTCTTTTCTACTTTACATATGTGTAAACTGCCGAGTCCACCTGGCATTGTTAGTGTGTATGTGTGCTCAGGGCCGGCTACTAGAAACTGGATAACCTATCAGGGAGCTCACCCTGGAGAAAACAGGATTCTCCTCTCTAGCAGCCACCGAGCTCTTCATTGGAGGTGGGAGCTTGTGGAGTTTGCCTGTCTATATTGGCATGTTAATTGGACCTGTCACTATGCAGGTTTTCTTTGGGACCATATTATATCTTTGTGGTAACCTCTTTCTGCTGAAAACAGAAGCTTCTTTGATGATGAGTTGAAAGCTACACTTATCTGTGAGTATAAGGTTAAGTTTTTATAATACACTTAGGAAATATTAATTTAGAAAAAAAAGGGAGTAGTAGGTTTTCCCCTAGGGGGTCATGTGACCTCTCTGGCTGCCAGTAGTTGGTTAGGCACCCGTGCCAGGCATAAATTCCCTCCACTGAGTGGCCTTAACTTGAATTACACAACTGTTGGTTACCCCCGAGATAAAAGCGCCACTGTTGCAACATTGGAGCTGCCTTGCCAGTCCAGTCACTGTGGTTCACAGGCTTTATAGTCAGGTAGCTTACCTGTCACCTTCTGATACCATGAGAGCAGGTCCTCAGGCTTGCAGGTCAGTTCCAACACACTTCTTCACTTCTGTGTCCAAAGCGTGTGATGTATTCAGAAATAGCATCTTGCCTTCTAGCTCTGGAAGGCAACCAAGGGCACTGCCAATAGTTCAAATTGTTTTGGAAAACTCTTGTAACCGCTGACCAACAACTCGAAAGGTTTCCCATGCTTACCGCGAGGGTTATGGCACGGTAGTGTGTGGCCTCTTGTGAAAATCATCATCACCTCGTGTGCTGTTACATGTGTGCACGCACACAGACACACATGTGCACACATATTTCAAAAATAAGATTATAAAATAGTATGTTGCTCTGTGGACTTTTCAAACTTTCTTACCATTATGTCTTTCTCCTTCTTCTCTTTCCCTCCATATCACCCTTCCTCCTTACCCTCCGGTATAGGTCTCCCCCATGTTCTCCATCACCCCGTTTGTAGCACGGGTCTCCTGCTAACGCCCTTTCTAGGGATTCTCCTCCCCTCTGTCCATGGTCTCCTTCTGTTTTCCTGGCTTCTTAGCATACTTCAGGTTACCCCTCATAATGAATGAATGAATTATGTCTGGGTTGCCTCACTCAGTGGAATATTTTCTAGTTCCATCCATTCAGCTACATATTTCATTATTTTTTTTTCAGAGCCGAGTAGTATTGCATCGTGTGTACGAACTACTTTTTCATCATCTGTTCATTAGCTGAAGGACATTTAGGTTGTTTCCATTTCCTAGGTGGTATGAATAGGGCAGCTATAAACATGGATGGGCCAGCACAGTGAAGGAGGATGTCCAGTTCTTTGGGATTGTGACAAGGAGCGTTATAGCCGGGCCACATGGCAGAATGACTTTCAGATTTTTGAGACTTTTCCATGCTGATTTCCACATTGGCTGCACCAGTCTGCGTTCTGAACAGCAGTGAATGAGGGTTCCCTTTCCCCTGCATACTCAGCAATAGTTTTGCCAGCTCTTTTCTTGATCTTCACCACCCTGACTGGGGTATGGTGGACTCTCAGAGTAGTTTAATTTTCACTTCTCTGATTGCTAAGGATGGTGAACATTTTATAATATATTTCTCAGCCATTTTTTAAAAATTTCTTCTTTAGAGAACTCTCTGTTCAGATCCAGAGGCCAAGTTTTAAACTGGGCCGTCTGTTTTCTTGACTCTGGTTTTTGAGTTCTTTATAGATTTGGGAAATTAATCCTCTGTCAGATGTATAGCTGTCAGGGATTCTCTCCTACTCTGTGGGCCCCACCTCTCTCACTTGAATGTTTCTGTTTCTTTCGCTATTTAGAAGACTTTTAGCTTTATAAGGTTTCATTTGCCAACTGTTGGTCTTAATTTTGGAGCAAACGGAGTCCGAAGTTCAGGAAGTCCTTTCCTGAACGTGTGTCTTGGAGCGTACTGCTTAGGTTTCCTTCTAGCCATTTCATTCTTTCAGGTCCCACACTAAAAGACCACCACCTTTCTTTAAAACTGAGTTTGTATGTTTTCCAAAGACTCAACTAAAATACCCGGTACTTTTCACAATGTCAGAATTTATTAACTAACAATAAATTCAGAAGGTATGTTGACTTTCTTTGTCAGCATCAATTTGACAAGTAGTCTCTATTTCCCGACAAGGTAGATACAGAAACACGAAATCTTTTATTCTAATCTTACCTATGAATGTTAACTTTCAGATTATGCACTACACATCACACAATATATAAACATATATGCTCTTTATGGATTCACTGCGTAGGATTGAAGAGTATCAAGCAGGGCTCAAGGAACTGCATAGGCACTTGAGAAGCAGACAGGTAGCTCAAGGGATCAAAAAAGGTCTCTGTGGTAATAAGATACCCAGTGCTGAAGGTCTGCTGCTGAGAGTCAAGGTTTGAGCTGAGCCATTGGCAGAGGCTGTAGACGCCGGATGGAAGACTCAAGTCAGAGGACAGCTGGGTGGCAGGAGAAGACAGACAACGGGGCAGATTATATCACTTCAAGTGGAACAGCCACATCACAGCAGGGACTGAGGCAAGCTGAAGGTCCTGGGATGGTTGGGAAATCTTTGCTGCAGGGAGGTTGGTAAGATAAGGTCCTCTGAAGCCTTAGGGCTCCTTCTCTTCATGGGGGTCAGATGAGGGAGCTGCCTGGTTTTCCTGGTTTGATAGTAACATCAGCGTGTGTGGCTATAGCCCCCATTTACTTTTTTTTTTTTTTTTTTTTTTTTTTTTAATAGTGGGGACCTTTCTGCTTTAAGGAACAAGTTGTTAATCTGTGTGTGCCTTGTGCCTGGTGCCAGGCAGATGGTGTTTACAAGCACAGTAAGGTGTAAATTCTACTTCTGCGTTTTCACTCAAAATGGAGTCAATGCTGCTTGTAAAACAGAACCTCTGCCATTTGAAAAGCCACATCCTGATCTCATTATCTTTATTTTCACCAGATTTGAATCTCTAGTACTTTTCATTGAGGATTTGTGTCTCTGTTCACAGAAGCTGTTAGTCTGAAATCTTCTTGTACTGTGTTGCCTGAGTTTGGTATCAGAGTAATTCTGGCTTCACAATGCACTCTTTCTCTTTCTTTCTTTCTTTCTTTCTTTCTTTCTTTCTTTCTTTCTTTCTTTCTTTCTTTCTTTCTTTCTTTC
>NW_026594462.1:3128795-3139246 GCF_907164565.1 Psammomys obesus
TTCTTTCTTTCTTTCTTTCTTTCTTTCTTTCTTTCTTTCTTTCTTTCAGGACTGAGTTCATTTTGTTCTCAAATATCTTTGGGCTGTTTTGTTTTTTTGGCAGTCCGTTTTTTATTTTTTAAATAAATGTTGTCGAGCCACATGTAAACTAGGAGGAACTAATAACCAGCTCTTTTGTTTTACAATTCTGAAATTAATCCATGCCATCTGTGATTCACAACAAAGGCGTCAATTTTCGAGTTAGTCACAGCAAAGACAAGGGAGTTCCCTAATTCATCCTTAAAAGTTTTTTTGTTTTGTTTTTTCCTTTCTAAGTGGAGCATTTTTCTTGGAGTCAATTCATGCGGCCTTACCCCGACTTCCCTTCCCTCCATCCTCAACACTTCAGGCACATTTAACACTCTGACACTTCAGGACCAGCCGAGCGTGGATCTGGGAGGTGACACCGGGTGACTGGCAGCGAGAAAGATGCCTTCGAGGAGAGGGTTGGCCCGAGGGTCTCGGGGCGGGGCGGGGCGGGGCGGGGGAGGAGTGCAAAGCCAAGCCTCGGGGTTGGAACCTGTGGAGCGGTGACGCCCCCTAGTCTATAAATAAGGAGGTGACTCACTGCTGATCGCCAGGCGGCTGAGAGGGACTGGGTGATGCTGGGTGGCGGGAGAGGACGCGGGGCGTGAGTCCTGTTCCACGGGTCGCCGGAGTGGCCGAGGCCGGTCCCAGCGCAGCGGCTCTCCCAGCTCTGCCGCTCTCCCCGGGTGAGTCCCAACCCAGGCGTCCCGCCAGCGTGGTGATCGAGGGCGGGAGGGGTCGGTTTCTTGTCACCGCTAATGAATCCGGAGTCCTGGGCAAAGAAGACCCGGGGGGATCCAGGGAAGCGAGCTCATTCCCCGGCCAGAGGACAGACTGGAGTTGGCTGCCTTCCTCCAGATCAGGTGGAAGGAAACCGCGCTGGTTTGCAGCGTGGTCCAAAGGAGTCGTACTGTTTTGATCAAACTCTTTCGAGTACCCGCGAGAAACCTGCGGGAGGCAAGCAAGCCAACTTTCCTCCGTGCCTTTAAGTAACGGTTGTAGTTTAACTGTGACCCGAATTTAACCGTGGCCTATGTGACCATTTGAAGTTGTTATACTTTGAGCTTAAGTTACTGTCCCCAACCTCCCCTTTTTGTTTGCCAGTGACCCCGCACTTGCCTTCCCCGCTGCACGCTCTCCCCGAAAACCTTGGTTAGTGGGTCATTGGCATCAGACACAGAAAGTAGGTGGGCCAAACTCCATCGCGGCAGATGTTTCCAGCTGCTCTTTGATTCCTCAGACTGAGGTAGGGAGAAGCAGGTAACTCTCCCTGGGCAGGCAGACTTGGCCTGAGGTTCCCTCAGGATTTCAGTGGTCTCCTTTCAGCACTGAGCCAACCGCAGGGCTGTCCACTCCTCTGCTCCATTTCACGTTCCTCATAAACGTTTAGTCCAGTGCCTCAGCAACCCCAGACTGCAGTGGTATCCAGAAAATTTAAGGCAACCCTACCCAAGGCTTGACCTGTCCCTTTGTCTTTGGCCAAGCATAGGGGAATGGGCTACTGGTGCCCCTTGTCTGCCAATGAACTCATTAAACATGAAGACCCACCACCAACTCCCGGGAGACATTTGGGCAGTCTGCGTGCCCTGAGGTCCCATTTGGAAGTTGGCAGCATTAATTTCCTGTGTCATTCCAGGAAGAGAGAGCAACAGAGAGGAATCAAGCAACCTTACAGCCTTTCTCTTTAGTATTTATCTCCTTTTTCAAGGTACTTCATTCCCAAAATGATTTTCTTGATAGTTGCCACCACGGAGTCCTGGATTATTGCACATAGCAATTTTTTTTTTATTGAGAGAGAGAGAGAGAGAGAGAGAGAGAGAAAGAGAGAGAGAGAGAGAGAACCCCAAAGACCCCAAGAGGCTTGCTTTAGCATTTCATCTTCTTGGTTTAACCACAAACAAACAAAACACCTCCTGTCCTGTTTGCTTGTCTCCTGAGGTGATTCGGAACCATCAAGGTCCCACTTGGACAGCCACTTCCCCATCCAGGATCAGTTTCCCGCTAATGCTCATGGACCCTCCTTGTCCTCCCACTGAAGTCACTGCATGATATCAAGAGTGTTTTTGCTTGTCTAACAATTCTGTGGCTCAGGTCCCTGCCCAGAAGGTCTCTTCCAGTCATTAAAACCGTCCATTCTTTCTGCTTCTTGGTTGTTGCTGACAGAATAGAAGTCTAAAATGGTAACCTTATTAGCCCGTGCTTAGAGTCCTCAAAACTGCCCAACTTGCCTTTTGTCTTCTCAGGACAAATGTTTCTTAATGATAGTTCCATGGGTCCATCCTGAAATCATAGGTGACGATTCCTATAATCGCATAAAATATAATGCTTGAGCTTTAGGGAGTGGCCTCAAGTTGCAAGGTCTTTAAATTGATTGGATTTTCCGAGATCCCCTTCTCTTCCTGGTTTGTTTGTTTGTTCACGGTTTTGCTGTTGATCGTGGTTTGTTTCCCCCTCCTTAAGGCCTTGATTTTCTGGTTCTGCTCTTTCTTGGCATGAACTGAACCAGCATCCACCAGCTTAGAAAAGAGTGGGGTCTCTCCTAGTGGAAGACCTGTCATCTGGAGGCTTTCAACGTGTGTCCATCACAGTGTCTGAGGCAGGCAGACTGAGCTCCAGTCTGTCTTCTGTCTTAATTGGGTCAATATAAGAAGGACACATTATGAACCTTTCAGCTTTCTTGATTTTCATTGTCTCCTGTCTAGTTTAGAAGAAGAGGTGTTCCTGTTAATTCAGAGCATGTCTTTGCTGCCTTTGACTGCTGCTACTTATGACTGTGTGGATACTGTGTTACAAATTAGCAGTAACATCTAGCTTTGATTGTGCCAAGGAAAGTTTAATTTTACACTTAACTCCAAATCCAAGTGAAGGACTTAGGCAGAAAGGAGTCTGAAGCACAGTTTGGATGGTAGATGTGTGCCTTCTCTGTGCTTTTACAATGTCCTTTCCAGCAGATAGTGAGAGCTGCTATTTTCTGCTTTCAAATCTGTTATAGTGACAGAGATGGAATTTCTGTCCCATTTGCATGTTTTGGCTGCCCAGCACAGACTGTCGTCCTTCAGCTTTTTATTTATCCCCATGCCCGGTCCTTCCTCTGATTTTTAGGTTCTAAAAATCAACTTTTTAATGATTTCATAGCTACAGTTACTTTTAACCAGTATTACCTAAGTGGCAGAAGGTAATATCCAAATGATCTGGCAAGTGGCTACGGTTAAACCATTAAAGGCTCTAAAACATAGTGTTTCCGTCCTAGAGAAGAAATCTAAAGTGGTGTAAATGTGCCAGAAGATTCATTAGAGTTATTGCCCCAACAGTGAATCTGACAGATGGGAATACAAAACAAAGTATATATTTAGATCATTCCTAGAAATGACAAATATACACATTTGTTGTGGACAGCTGTATTACCATGAACTGTTTGCTGATTTTTAATTCTTTTCATAGCAGATATTCAGAAAAGAAAAATTTTACTTTGAACATGAAGATGAAATTGTGCTTCAAAAAAATTTTTTTTAAAAGAGTTTGGTATATGGTTCAAATACCGGGTGATTGCTTTGTTCTACTTTAGTCTTAGAGGTCAATTTAGAAGTACTTTTTGTTTTTTCTTGGTTCCTCAATAGGTGCTTCCTAAAGGTCTTAAGTAGAAACATGTGTCTAGAATCTGCTAGCTCCTGTTATAACTTCCAGGCCCAAGACTGTTTTCAAGAGTTTTGATGCTCTTATGTTCGATTACATTTATGTTATTTAAAACTTTGGGAATCAAGTGAGTAATGAGACCTTGCTGCTTCTATGGCAGCACGTCTTTCCTAGTTCTGGATGTGTTCCAAATTTTAAATCCCATGAGAAATGGTCCTTTGGTTTAGATGAACTGATTTCTTACTCGTTTTGTAGACACAGAAGACACCTTGATCTTCACCGAGAGATAATAGCTGTTAGGTCACTGAATTTAACCGTTTGTCTCAGTTAACTACAGGACAAGAACACTGGAAACACACACATGTGCCTGTTTGTAACTAACTCTCTGAGCTAACTAACTCTCTGAGCTGCTTAGACGTTTGCTCATTTTATACGAATCAAAGATCATACTCTCCTTTGGGAAATAAAGAATTGTCTGAGAGATCTGTGTCAGCAGCAGCAGGTTCTTGCCAAGGCAACTGTATGGAGCAGAGTGACACTCAGCCTCTGAGGACATGCCAATACATGAAAATGGTCTTTGCCCTGCAGAGTTATTGGACAGGCTAAGCACATATTGAGAAAGAGAAGGTATTTAAAAACCACTCTTTCTCCTGCCCTAGTGTTCAGATAGGATGGATGTCCAGTTTGGGTGCCCCATTCCATTTCTGCACTCCTCCAAAATGGTAGCTCCTTTTGCTCCTCCCGAGAACTCTGTGTACCCTCATAACCTCTTGCTAAACTCTGTGCAGATCCCTCATGCCAGAGGAAAAGCGTGACAGTGGAATTACCTTTTCAATCCACTTAGTGTTTCATCCCATTCATTATACACAAGAAAAAGGCTTAACGTTGATCTCATTGGGACATAGACATTAATATCATTCTCAACCTCAAGAAATATTGGCAAGGAAAATGTAAAGAGGACGAAAAATTAGTCGGACAATGAAAGGCTGACATCTCAAATCAGTGGTTTTTAATGCGTCGAGGCAGGTCAAGCTTCTGTCTTCCACATTTCAAAGCAGAATCAACCATCTAGTCACATCAGATGCTATCATAGTCCATAGCCTTCTGGGAATCAGCTGAGAATTTATGGAAATGTCAACCCCCAAACTCCTTGAATAAGAGTCTGCGTTTTCACGAGACAACTGTGTGATTCAAACACATTAAAGACAGAAAAGCATTGTGGTACCCCCCCCCCCATGCTTTGCTTAAAACGATTACCTTAGATGTTATTTTCTTGGCCTTTGTATAAGACAGTGTTTTCTAATGGGGGGCGGTGGTGCTCACCTTTAGTCCCAGCACTCGGGAGGCAGAGGCAGAGGCAGGTGGATCTCTGCTTTCCAGGCCAGCCTGGTCTACAGAGCCAGTTCTAGGACAGCCAGGGTAACACAGTGAACTCCCCCCACCCCCATCCCTGCCATAGAGTAACGTTTCAATCAAGGTAAAATTTATTCACGATATACCACATACCACAGAGTGTTCATTTTGTGAGTGTCCTCTTTTTAATCTTCATAAAACTCTATGGCATGGTCTCTACTGGATCTTCATGTTATCGGTTGGAATATTAAGAAATAATGGAGATAAAGAGATAATCCAAGTGTGGTAGCTGACACTTAAGATTTTTTTAAATTCTTTATTAATTACACTTTATTCACTTTGTATCCCCCCCTGTGGTTCCCTCCCTCCTCCCGATTAGGTAAACAGCACCCCAAAGTCTTGTTTGTTGCCACATTGTCTGTCCTATGCTAGGCAACCCACTATCTGATGAAAGTTAATGGCTTAAGAATTTATTTAAAGTTATAACTTTAAATCCAGGCCTATTACTCTATAGGAAGAAGACCATTTAGAATGATTATATTTTATTCATAATAGTCAACTTGACGTACGCCAATAAGAAATCTAGAAATTTCAGCTATCAGTTGCAAGAACTGTATGTCAGTTTACCGTTTAATGGGTATGTGCGAGGAGAGGAACCTGGGTAATGCTTGTTTCCCAACCAAACTTTCTAAAAGTGGGGCTGGACACAGTCTATGGTCATAACTGCTTGGGAAACTGAGGCAGGAGTCCCCATTGAATCAGGAGTTCAAGAACAGTTTTAAAAATACAAAGGTGGTTTTTTAAAAGTGATGGGCTTTTTTTTTTTTTTTTTAGACAGGTTTCTCTGTGTAGCCGTGGGTGTCCTGGACTTGCTTTGTAGACCAGGCTGACCTCAAACTCACAGAGATTCACCTGCCTCTGCCTCTGCCTCCCTGAATGCTGGGATTACAGGCATGTGCCACCATTCCTGGCTAGGTGATGGGCTTTTAAACATTACCTTTGGGGTAGAAGGTGCTGGGAGTATAACTTGGTTGGCAGAGTCTTTGCCTATCATGTACGGCTCTTTCCCAGGAACTGGGTCTGGAAGTTCATGTCTAGATGCCAACTCAAATCACACCTTACTTTCAGCTTTCAGCATAGGCTCTTACTTACCTAACGTATGGTTTATAAACACTGCCATAGATCTAGATATAGAGTGGCCCAGCTCTGAGCAAGCGGTGACTTCTTCTAAGCCAGTGACACTCTACCCATCTTAGTTCCCGAAGGATTCCTCCCAATGTATGCAGATGTCTGACATTTGTTAGACAGAGCCAACCAAATGCTTTTTGTTTCGGCAGAGGATCACTGATGTTGGCGAAGAGACTGAGCTGAGAAGACACTCGCTGGGCGCGTGTCTGAGAATTATGTCCTGCCATCAAGACAGTTGTCACAGTTTTCTTAGTGATAAATTCTACCTGGCAGCTTTATCAATACAGAATTTAACACCTACGGGAAAGGCTGGGGGCAAAACACAACTCAGAGAGACCAGCATACCGTGTAGCAGGAGCAGGGGAGGTAGCAGCACATGGAGTATGTGAAACACGCAGCAGGCAGAGTTTCTCAGTGCTAACACCTGATGGGCCCTCTGTGACCACCCTCCCCAGCTTTACAAAGCCTGGCTTGTGAGTGAGACTACTTACCACGCGGTTGTTTTCTTTTTTTCTTCCAAACAGATTAAAACATCTCACAAGAACTTCCTCCGTATGCTTACAATTTTATCATCGAACTTTTCTCTACTCTTTGACTCAAATATTTCGTGGTGTTCAGCTCAATGACATTCGTGATTCTAAATCTATGTGTCATTCTTCTTGAATGAGAATGTTCTGCTAAGCTGGGTTTAATAACCGTCTTTCGGTTCAGATGATGTCACACATTGTACCATGAATAAGACACACTGTACCACGATGCTTCCCAGCCATTCACTCACTGCACACAGTTCAGTGCTGTCTCTTTATTTGCGACGGAAGAGAATCTGAAGTGCTTCCTACGTATTGATTTCTTAAAAACTTGTTGAAACTAGACCCGAGGGGAGAAGAGGTTTGCCAACACAACTAAGCAGCCACAACTTGAAGCAATATGATAAAGAAGTATATTTAATCTTATATTTTAATAACAGTTGATGACAACGTATTCATAAGCAGCGTATAAAGCATAAGCCACAAGCATCATTCTGTGTACACAGGCTTTGTAGATTCTTGTCAAAATACTGTTAAAGCTGGGTTTTGGTTCTTGGCATTCTAACGAAAATAATTTAGTTTTGTACTCACTGGCCTGTGAGTAAAATCATTCCCTTCATTTTTATTAATGCCTGAAAATTTGTAAAGGACAACAACAAAAGATCCAGAAACATATACAACCGGCCTAAAAAGCTTTAGAAGGTAACTCACTGAAGAGTCTTTCTTTCTTTTTGTGTCTGTAGTCTAAGTTTTCTTCAGCAGGTCTCTGTTAGCTTAATATTCCAAGTCCTGCCTTGGACTTCCTTCACTTTTTTCGTAATTCACTCTGAACATCTTTCCTTAGCCCACCATGGTTAATGCCCTGAAGAATGGCACTGTAAAACGGAGATTTCCTAATTTTCTTCCTAAAGTGTAGTCTTAGGGAAAAAAGCCCATAGCTTTTTACATCATCTTAGTATTTTAATGGAAAAATCTTCTTACGAAAAGGTCTTTTGATAATGAAGATAGTGCCAAAACCCTTCTGTTATGATACTACAGTCAAGATGATCTCCATATTGGGTTTTCTGTGTCCCCTGTATGCAGTCCTTTTCTGAAACTCTGCAGCATAAAGTAAGCTTTTTAAAATCTTCCAGATCCACAATCGACACAATGGATGAATCTAGCTACAAAACAAACAAACAAACAAACAAACAAACAAAACCCCCCAGAATAACTAGATAATAAGAAGAACAATAAACAAATTCCAGAGATAAACTGTAAACCTGCAAAATGTACAGTTGCCACACATTACATGCAAAATACCAGCTTCTATAAACAATACGCACTCTTTAATGTGAGAAACTATGAATTTCCCAATTGAAAAAATAAGCAAAAGAAATTGCTAAGTCAAATAAGAGCAGAAAAGCTCTTGTAAAGCATTAGAAGTTGAGAAACTCCATTTCATCCATAGGTACTGAAATGCCAATCCAAAAACCACACAAACAAGATCTTACAAAAACCTAAATTTTTGGCATCAGACTTTTATTGCTAACTTTATAAGTGGTATTTTATTAATATCCATCAAAACGTTAATGAACATGCAAACAGTTTAGTTCAAGAATTCTACTTTGGACTTGTGCTATTGATCATGGTCATGTAAGTATAAAGCGTCTATGTATGAATATGAGCATTGAAACTTTTTGTTGTAGCTGAAAGGGAAGTTGGAGAAAAGAAATTTAAGGCCCCAAGAGAAGGCTGGCTAAATAAATTATCAACAAATAACGCTGTTTTATGAGTGCTGACAGAGGACATTCTTTGTCGCTGTGATACTAAATAAAACCAACAGATTCATGACAGCAACAAGGAGAGAAACATCTTAGTAGAGAAAAAATAAACCTACACAATTGTGTACTTGTGTGTGTGCGCACACACACTTTGAGTTCTAGAGGGATAAACAAAAAAACATGTCTCTGGGAAGTGAACCGGAGACAATTAGAGGAAGAGGTTCACCTTATCAAGTAGCAGTGTTTATATAACATGCAGGTCTTACTTACATGAAAAAGATAAGTGGAAAAAAGTCTTCTCTAAAGGAATTTTCAAAATGCCATATAGTACCGGCTGTATAAGCCTCATATTAAAAAGGGAATATTTAGCGAAGTTTAACTGCAGATTCATAAGTAAAAACCCAATCTGTAGTGGTTTGCACGGAACAGCGTGCCTTCAGGGTCTATTTCAGCAGTCCAGCCCCCTTGCTGAATTGTCTGTGAGACACCTACAAGGATGCTGACCATCTTCAGGAAGCACCTAGGATCCGAGACAGCCTAACTCCACACTAGGGAAAATATGTTCTCGGTGTGGAACAGGTAGCTTCATTTTCTCCTCAAGTAGTCTTAATATAAAGTATTAGCAATTACTCAATTAAAAAATAAAAATCTGACCGCCTTTGCGAATCACTTGAATATTCTTTCTCTTCCAGACTTAACATACGGTATAAAATGGCTGACATTTTATCCGGATAAGTCACTGCAGCCCTCTGGAAAGTCGTCACCAGGTAAGGGTCTCATACATACAGCATTGTATCTGTCAGTCATTTTCCCTAATAGTCAATGGTGGCATAAGCAGGTAAGAGTGAAATTCCGGTTTTACTCTATTTTCTTGGTACACGACTTATGAATGTGTTTTCTACAACTTTAAGCGTAAGCGTTACCATAGTTACAGTTCATTAGCAGACTGATGGGAAACCACGTGGGAGATCTGCAAACCTTTGGCAAAGGGCCCCATGGCCTGTGCTGGTTGCCCTGTGCTGCGTTCTTGTTGTGCAAGGGGTGAAAGACCAGCTAGGACATGACGTGGTCTCATCAGCCATCGGGTTGGGTATGCTTTCACTCACAGGGGTCTAAAGAACCAAAAACCTTAAAGTTAGAGCTGCTCACTTTCAGAGTCTCCCCTTGCAGACCTCTCCCCTACTCTAATGACAACGTGAAGGTAATATTAGACAGAGAGGGAGGTCCTGAAAGTCCCCGAGATAAGCCTGAGAGACATGGAGTCACAGGGTTAGGACACTCGTCCCTTGGAGAGTAACACAGTGGTCCGAGACTGTTTTCTGGAGCGGACCTGATCTTTTTCACGAAGGGGATCCCTTTGTTTACCCAAACTAGTAGAGAAAGAGAACTTCAGGGAAGAAGCCTGCAGCGTTCCCATTCGATTTAGAGATTTAAAAAGCTGTGTGTGCCATCCGGAAAGCACTGTGATTCCATTTGGCTGCAGCAGAAGCTCTTTGGTTGCTAGCTGGGTCTTTCTTTTTTTTTTTTTCACGGCATGTAGCACAACCTTACCCCAGGGTGGTGGTGTGAGGGAACTATTTAGGCCTACTTTAATCTTGAAGATAAAAGTAGTCACGTTTCACAGAGTTGTCACTGCATATCTTTGGAGTTTAGTTTGGTTTGTTGTGTGTGTGTGTAGGTAAGCTTATGAGTCTGGGCAATGCATGTTGTGAAATTAATTTAAAAAAATCAGCTTTTGAAACAAGTGCAACGGATTATATCAAATAATTCTTCCAGTCTGGAAGATAGGAAGATAATACATAACTTTCCCCAACACTTGGGATTGAACCCACGCTCTTATAGATGATGCACTGTTGAATCACAACCCCAGCCTTTTTCTTTCTTTCTTTCTTTCTTTCTTTCTTTCTTTCTTTCTTTCTTT
>NW_026594462.1:3139256-3141888 GCF_907164565.1 Psammomys obesus
TTCTTTCTTTCTTTCTTTCTTTCTTTCTTTCTTTCTTTCTTTCTTTCAACTTTTATTTTGAGACCCAGTATTACCAAGTCACCTAGGCAAACCTTGTGTTTGTGATTCTTCTGTGTCAGCTTCCCTCCAAAGTACTGAGATGTGTAGGACCGCAACCCCCAGGCCCAGCTAACATGACTTTTTTTTTTTTTTAAGAGTTCTTGTACCAGTTGGGTTTTATTCACTTGACTTAAACCTGGAAAGAGGGTCTACTAATTGAGCACATGTCTCCATAACCCTGACCTGTAGACAAGTCTGCAGGGCATTTTCAAAATTAGTTATTAATGTGGGAGGGCTCAGCCCACCCTGGGCAGGTGGCCCTGAGGTCTATAAGAAAGCAGGCTGAGCAAAACATGAAGAGTAAGCAGTACCCTTCCACGGCCTCTGCCTCAGCCCTTGACTCCAGGTTCCTGACTTGAGACCCTATGTTGACTTCCCGGGATGATGGTCTCACTACAAACTGTAAGATTCAACGAACCCATTTCTCCTCAAGTTTCTTTGAACATGGTGTGTTAGCACAGCGATAGAAAGAAACCCCGACTAAGACTTTGCTTAGGAGGAAGGAGCTCCTGCCTTTCCCCATCAGCCTCAGATGGAAGAAACCAGGCAGCCAATCCAAAGTATCCTTCCAGAAGACATTCTAGTCTTGAACCTGCCCTGCCTCCCTACATGTCCAGAGATGTCCATTCCTGACATTCACACTTGGAAGAAAACTTCCTGAGTATGGAGTATGACATATTACTTAGAAATAGCAAGATACATTATACATTTCCCCCCCAAACATTTCAGTTTAAGGCTCACAAAACTAGCATTCTTCATTCTAAGGAGCCTGCTGTCCTTAGAATTACTTTTTTGTTGTTGCTAAGAAGCTGATGGTTTGCTTACCAGTCTTTCTAACTAGCAACATCGCCCTGGTTTTCTGCCAACTGGTAGCAAAGGCCCTATTTCCAGCTGCAGGTTCCATACTGAAATAAAGAAGGTGCTTGTTTGCAGAAGGATCTTGCGAACACGGTGATATCCCTTTAAATTTTTTTTAACCAACTTACAACCAAGGAACTCTGATCTCTCATTGATTGAAATGTGTAAACAGCATTTTAGAGTTTGTTTTACAGGTCCAAAGTGTTTATGTTAAAACCAACTTTCACAAGCAGGGAAGTCTGAAGAGTACATTTAAAAGAATGAAGAACTAAGGCCAGTGACATAAAAATCTGTGGACATGCACTGTCCAATAGAATGCCATTGGCCACATGTAGGTGCTGAAATTTAAGTATAACTTAATCCTGACTGCAGAAAATAGAAACTCAGTTTCTCAGTTCCCAGTGAGCATCCGGAGTGTTTGGCAGACATGGAATTGATGGATGACACAGACGTACAAAGTTCCAGGCCTCACAGCAGCTCTCTTTGACAGGCTATGATAAACACAGTGTTAAAGAATGCAATGGAAATTAATTGCCAGTTAAAGGAAAGTTTTATGCTCTTTTTAGCTTGGAAATTTTAAAGTGTTTTGAGATTCACATTTTCTTAGTGTCCATATTCTGGGATACGGCTGTTACAAGTCCTCTTTATGTATTTCCTATTAGTTTGTATAGTTACTTGTTAGGCTAGCTTTACATTCTTAATTTCTTTAGAAATGTGAAGAGGTACCCATGTCACCCTGAGCTAAGGACTAGCATGTGGATGTGACAGTTGGCTTCTTTACCTACATCATAATCATCCTTTCTGTAAGGTCTCAATTTCCTTACAGGAAGAGAGGCATAGCCTCATTTGTGTTAACTTAAATAAAGCTGATTGATATGCGTTTTTATAAATAATTTAGTGAGCCAAACAAAATCAGTTACAGGGCACGTGTTTTAGACATCTCTGGCTTTGTTTGACCTACGCGTATTACAGATAATAGTAACTTGATTTCATTTTTAATGAATATAATCAACTGCCGGTGAATGTGTTCTTAAAGTTCTTGTTCGTCCTGTTCCATTAACAAAATGTCTGTCTCAAATACATTCTAGTCATTATCCCTAGCAATGCAGTTTCATTTATTTCCTGGAATAACACAGTTGCACAAGACCAAACATTAAACACAGATTTGCCTTTCCTGTTGAAGCACAGGATTTGAAGTCAGCTGTCAACCTAGTTTTGAGAAAGGGATGTCATATCTGCTAGTCTTGCCATCACGCATTTAATAGTGTCACTTTTCAACCACAGCAGAAGTAACAGAAGCCTGGAGTCACCTTAGATTTTAAAAAATACAAATCCCAGAATGTTTTCAGTGTGGGGGGGGGCGGAAGGGGGGAATTTAGTCTCTCTGTGTGTTTCAAGTCAACTAAAGTGTTATTTGGCTTATATGGTAAATTACCTAATTTACCTTATATGGTAAATTACCTAATAATCATAGTTTGTCGATAGTAGCTTGATTTCTTTGTTAATTAATATGCCTAGATAAAACTCTGTCTGTGGACATGCTACTTATATTAATTAAGGAAGATGCTATAACAGCTCAAATTTTTGTATTTCATCAGTTTTTTTTTCTTTTCTGGTTCTGTGGTGTGTCTATCTATCTATCTATCTATCTATCTATCTATCTATCTATCTATCT
>NW_026594462.1:3141898-3221227 GCF_907164565.1 Psammomys obesus
TCTATCTATCTATCTATCTATCTATCTATCTATCTATCTATCTATCTATCTCCCCCTAAGAGAAAGTAATTCCGCAATCTTGCTAAGTAATTCATTCTAACAATTAAAATTCTTAAGCTAAAAATTAACTTCATGGGAAACTTTTATTCAGTTTGCGTAAGTAATTTTCATCAACTTTATTAATGGAATGTTGGTTAGGTACACAGTCAGAAGCTGAAGATCCAGGAGGGGATGTATCTCTTTCAAGAAGATGCCACTTAATTGGGAAGCAAACGTGATCAGATTTGAGCAGTTGAGTATTCTTGTCTTGATGTAAGGTCAGGTACATACCTAGGCTGGAGAAGAGGTACGAAAACAGTGAGGCTTCGCAAATGTCTTGGGTGCACTGACCACTGGCAGCTGAAGACAGCCTTTGAAGACAGACAGGCTTCATTTAGAGAGAGCTGCTATAAATTCTTGCGTCGAAACTGAATTCCTTTACAGTGTGACAGTCTGTTGATTCTACTTGTCACAGACCCCAGGGTTTGTGGTACCCATGCTCAGCAGCATTTCTTAACTGTCCAAATCCCTGTGGTACCTCAGTTGTCAACTGTCACAATGTCGGAGAGAGTCGCTGAACAGGTGTGAAGATAACTGCAAGGTTTCTTCCCTCTAACTACAAAGTTGGGATATCAAGCAAATGTCATGGTTTAAATCCTTAATGAAGATGAGCGTGCACACAGTGCCTTTATTCAGGAGAGTGCTTTGCAGTAGGTTCTGCCATTCAATCAGTGGGTACTCTTGAAAACCTGCATCCCTGTTCACGTAGAGCATAAAGGTGTGAGCAAAGACAGAAGTCCCAGGACCTGGGTCAGGGAAGATGGCTCATTGGTAAAGTGTCTTCTGTGTAAACACAAAGACCTGAGTTTGGAACTCCGGAATCCATAGGAAAGCTGGGTGTGGTCGGGGAGAAGACAGAATAATCACCATTGCTTGTGGGTCAGTCAGCCCAATCAAGATGGTGGGTTCCAGGTTCATTTGAGACACCCTGCCTCAAAAAACAGGATGAAGAGCAAAGAAGGGAGACACCTAAGGTTGACCTCTGACACACACACACACACACACACACACACACACACGCACACGCACACGCACACGCACACGCACACGCATACACAGGCACACATGCACGCATACAAAAAGAAAATTAAAAAGAAAAAATGTCCCAGGCCTCATACAAGTCTCAGCAGATGGAGAGAAAAACCAATTGGGTAAACTATATAAAATGCTGAATGGCATAAAGGGAATGAGACTTGTTCTTGGCAGCAGTGGGCAGAGGTTGACCTTTAAAGTGGTGTTGGTCTTTAAAGTGGTGTTTGGAGAACCCTTCGACCAGGCAAGAACTATGCGGACATTGGAAGGAAGGCAGAGGCTATGAGAAGCACCGGGGAACATTTATGGCCTTAGAAATGTTAGGGACATGCGCCTCTGAGAGGCACATTTAGATTGGGCCTAGGAAAGGCAACTGACATAATTTTAGACGTTAAATGGTTGTAAAACTTATTATATTTTGGTACACAATGAACCATTTCAGTTTAGAATTGTGAGTGGAAACCAGATCCACACTCTGTCCTTACTGACTTGGCCGTGGTAATGACCATAAATAGTAGAAACCCACAGGGCTGACATCCATTCCCTCTGGACACCCAACTTCTGTGTTTGGCGCTTCGAACACTTCAGATACACTTTGCTTACAGTTTTGGTCTTTAATCCTGTCTCTTGGGCTGAAAACACAGTTCTACGAACAATAGAGATTTACAGCCTTAGAGCGTTGGCAGTAGATTGTGCTTCATGAAATATCTGAATTCGCAGACACGTTGTGCTTAAGTCCTTGGAGATTACCAAATTCGAAATATTTTCACGAGCTGTTTGTTCCATTTAAATTATTTTATCTTCAACTTCAATAAGAAAACTCAAAACATATATTTGGCATCACGTGTATGTGCTCATCCATCCCCACATACGAAGGAATAAAATTATTTAATAGAAAAAGTACAAATCTACTCACTCTGGAAATATACAGATGGTTTGGGTGAGAACAAACAGTTCTGACATTGCTTATTTTTTAATTGGTGCT
Source organism: Psammomys obesus (assembly GCF_907164565.1). Lineage (NCBI taxonomy): Eukaryota > Metazoa > Chordata > Mammalia > Rodentia > Muridae > Psammomys > Psammomys obesus. The sequence goes on from NW_026594462.1 coordinate 3,144,015, forward strand.
GTTTTTTATGATCTTCATGTCTTCCCCTGTTCTGCTATCATTCAGGACCTCTAGCGAGGATTAGGGAGCAAATGTATTTAGCAATCTTTTCTCGTGGCGTGGAAGCAAGAACATGAAGATTAACAGTATCATTCTTGTTAATTTGATTTTCTGCAGCTTAAGTAAAGGTCTTTGTTACTATTTCCAGCTGATGGGTCCAGGGAGAAAACACATCTGTGATGTCATGCCTCTCCCAAATGGGCCTGTTGCCGTACAGGCTTGAATTGGAGAATTCCTCAATAGAAAAATGATAAGAAAAGTGAAACTCTCTTCATTGAAGGAAATAATAACAGCTCAAGGGCTGGAGTGTTCTATAGTTTAAGAGATTTTGAAGTAATGTGATTTCTGATATAAAAAAAGGGGAGAGAGAAAACTAATGCCATTGTTATCAAAGAAACATTTCCTTAATGTTTTTGCCAAGTAAGATACTTTCAAATAGTCTACACCTTGATAAATCAGTATTAAATATAAATAGTAGTGAAAGCTTTAATAGGAAATTATGCCATACAAAGCCTTTGTCATAATATGCATACATTTTTTACTAAAAAGGTATTTAATAAGAAACTGATTTTGTTGGCCCCTTATAAACGACAACTTGTTTAATTTGGTATGCTCACATCTCTGAGCCTTACAAAATATTATCTGGACATCTTGCAAACGACTAGTATTGACATATTCATAACTTTTTATTATTTTAGTTTTGAGACAGAGCCTTATTATAGCTCAGGCTGTCTTAGAACTCTCTGCCCTCCAGCAGGCATTAGGGGTATGTATCACACGCTCCGTGCCCAGAATTTTCTTAAGAACTGGGTCACCTTGTACGTTTAATCACTGTACAGCATTGGTTGTATTATATAAAAATACCATCCCAGTCAACTGAACCAAATTGTGCGCGGAGAGCCAGCTGTTCTACGTAAGCTGGGGAAAGGGTGGCATGGCCTTCAGCAGGGTCTTTGCTCCTTTTCACGGCTTTCCGCCCTGAGTCCTGATTCCCCTCTCTAGAGCCACTCAGTCCTCTCTTAACTGGCCCCACAGATCTTCAGGCTGCTCTAAAGATGAGGTTGTGCTGAACTGACAAAAAAGATGTGGGAATTGGTTCTTCTCAGTTTGTGTGTGGCTGCTAAACTGAAATATGATCCGCAAAAGAGTATTTGTGGTAGAATCCCAGGCTAACGAGTGCTCCAAACCGCCGTCAGTCATTGATAACTAGGTGCAGACTTATTTCCAAATATCGCTCCTGTTAGTGAGAATGGTACAGAACCTCACAGAAGTTCTCCTTTCTCAAACAAAAACATGAAAGGATTGTTCAGACTGATCTGAGCTTCTCTGTCAGGGCCTGGGTGCTGCTAACGCCCGTGTGTCCTTCGAAATTGCTGAATATAAAGGCCGAACTGCCAAAGTTGGTCCTTTTCCTGTGAATTAAACCTTTTCAGTTCCGTATCAGCGACTGGTGATGGCTCTTCTCCACACTCCGTGCAAAATAAAGCGGTTTTAATTGTGAATTCCAGCAGCACACGGATGGCCTGCTACGCTAAGAAAATGCCTGTAATTTAACCACCATCCCATCCGAAATAAGAAGCTTAAGATTCTATCCCCACGGGTTTTTTGTCAGGAAAAGCAGGCAAGCAAGCAAGCAAGCAAACAAGCAAACAAACAAATAAAAAGCCCAAACCCAAAAAACTGACAACAGCCTTTGAGGGAATTGGAATCTCTCAGTGACAATTAGAACGGTAATAGTTTTTTTCTTTTAGTTCATTGGATTTGAACAAATTTTTAACCTTACTGCTCATTCTTGCCAACTGTTCCAAAAATAGTTTATGTCTAGTTGAGTTTTCTCCTTTTAAGAAAATGATTTATTTTTATTTTATGTGCACTGATGTTTTGCTTGCATGTGCGTCTGTGAGGGAGTCAGATCCCTTGGAACTGGAGTTACAGACAGTTGTGAACTGCCATGTGGGATTGGTCCTGGAAGAGCAGCCAGTACTCTTAACCAACAAACCATCTCTCCAGCTGACTCTTATTTCTATCCGCTATTTAGTCTGCTAGAGTCACAAATTTAAGTCATCATCCAACTCAGAAAAAAAAAAGTGATACTTAAAAGAATTTAAATGTTAGAATCTTCTTCTTAAAAAATCAAAGCTAAAGATTAAAATATCGTCAGTCCGAGAAATGATTCATCTTTAACGTTCTCTCAACTTGTGATCCAGTTTGAAAGGTGAAGATGGTGGGAGAGCAGCTGGTTCTGAGGAACGATCTTTTCTGTCCTTCACCATGCTTTGAGATCACCGAGTTAGTGGCATCGTATTCTATTGCCACCTTATGAATGGAAAGAGGGGTCAGAAAATAGTGGTGAACATCCTTAAGAGGACACTCCTTGATACAGGGTAATGTGCCCATCACTTCATTTTACTGTTTTAAAATCTAATGACTATTTTTTTTAAATAGATAGATTTTTCTTACTGTGTCTACTTTTTTTTATGGCAACTGAGCCTGTTGTACTGTTAAACAGTTATCAGAGCCAGGACCTAAATCTGGGACTTATTCCAATAGCTTGCTTTCAGCCACTTCTCTCTCAAGCAACAAGGCGTCTAAGAGCTTGCTGTTACTGTTTAACTGCTACTGTTGGGACCATTTTTTTTTTTTTCATATAAGTGAACGTGGTGCTAATATCTAATTACAATGTCTACTGAGTCTGTGTTTGAATATCCATTAGCATTTGAATGATAGAGTCAGAGGCGCTAAGAGAAGGTATGTTCAGAGTCGTGTAAAAAGGGCACTGTGTCACATTTCAGTAAGGAAAATTATTAACTTACATGCTACCAGCTACAGGCCCAAATGCAAAAGAAAACCAAGAAACACTAAACTACTTTAAATAATGTACTCTGCAGCACAAACTATTTCACTGTGAATTGGTTTCTTACGGCTGTAGAGTTGGTCATTTGGGATGTGTAGGAATTACTAAGATTATTATTATTTTTTTAATTCTAGCTTAGGGATCTATATAAAACACCAGGCAATTTGTCCGGTACTCTATGGAAGACACTTCAAAAATATTTTGTTTTAAATTACATGTGTGCACACGCACACACACACACACACACACACACACACACACACACACACACCGTAAGTGCACACATTTTTTGGAGGACAGAAGAGGATGACAGATATCCTACAACTGAAGTTACAGGCAGTTGCTAGTCAGTTTGTCATGCGTGGTAGAACCAAACTGAGGTCCTCTGCAAGAGCAGAAGCTCTCAATTGCTGAGGCATCTTTTCAGCCCCACAGAACCACTTTTTAAAAAACGAACGGCCTGGGGTTTCCTGCCCCACCCCCGTTGAATTTTAACCCTTGAGCTCAGCTGGTCTGCCAAATAACACTTGTAAACTGTATTTTAAGAAAGCTACAGACATAGAGTGCACAGCTCTAGTGGCTGGGCAGGCTGAAAGCCTTTGCGGGAAGAGCAAGTCATGAAGAAGATAACACAGAAATGAGTGTGAAGGTGGGTGAAATAAGCCTTGTCCTTTAAAACGCTCATTCCAAAAATTAAAATTAAAATAAAAAAAGAGGCAAGGAGGACTCTATGACCAAAGGTCCAATAAGAGAGTCTGGGGTCTGGATTCCTCCTTTAAAAGGTTATATAAATGGAGGAAAATGGAGAAAAGAGATCTGAACTATATACACCAAATTTCCCCTACCCCCAAAACAGAACCTTCATCAGCCTGAGCTTAAAATGAGGTGGTGACGCCCCAGAAGAGTGGTGAGGAGGTAGGGTGGGCTCTTGGGCCACCTGATGGGGGAACTCTTTGATTCACCCAGGAGCTTAAGTGTTGCTAAATCTTCCTCTCAAGCTTTGAAGGGTGCCATATCTTCTGGGGAGTCCTTTTAGTTTTTAAGCTTAAACAACATCATAGTCTCATACTCGACTTATGCTCACATTTCTGTTGTTGAAGATTTGAAATCCTGATCTTTCGTTTTTCCGTGGACCTGCCAACCATGTCTGTCTAGGTTGGTGATGTATGTAGCAGTTTTAAATATCCGGTTAGCTGGTTGGAGGAGTGTTAAGATAGGGTTTTGTTCATGTCACCTATGTGTAGAAAAATGAGTGAGGCCCCAAAGAATGTCCACTTCATGGAACTCGACATTTAAAAAGCATGAGCTGATGCTTATGGCTTTAGGAGTCAACAGCTCAGCGTAAAACGTAGAAGAATGGGCCAGTAGGGTCAAATTCATTAGAATCTTATTACCAAACTAGCTTCATAGCATGGTGCCAGCCTTAACTTTGAAATCTGTAGTTTTAGAACTTATGTCATGGGATGGCATTAAGAAAGTCCTTCTCAAGCTTTTAGCAGTTGGTCTAAAGACAAGCTGCCGCATGACAGAGACTCATATGCTCTCATCGTCATTCTGGATGCACAGTAACCTGCAGGCTTCAGCCCGAGTCCACCTGAGTGATGTAGTTATCCAGACACAATACATACAATAACAGCAAACACTAAACACTCATTCTAAATAAGCAGGAATCTAAAAAGCAGGGTTTTATTATTTTTTCACTCCTACTACTCCATTAGTAAAATGGACTCTTAGTGTACTGAATGAAAGGTAACCTTCTACTTAACAAAAGATCATTTTCTTTTCATTTATTAATGTTCTCATCTATGCTGAGGGAGTTTCATATAGTGGTGGTGTGAATATTCTCAGGTACTAGGTCTATGCATATTTCTACCTCATAGATGACTGAAAATGATTAGCTACTTAAGCTGAGGTATAAATGAGGAAAAGGTTTTTATTACTGCGTAACTACATAAGGCTCTGTCGTTTGTGCCGTATGTATCCTGTCTCGGTGTGCCTTCTCCGAGACATTTCAAATAAATTTAATGGCCTGTGGGTTCCGGGTGGAGGCACGTTGTTGACTGCCTGTAAGCTCTGTGGCAGCAGGTGTCATCGTGAAGAACGAGGCAACTCATCAGCAAGAGGGCAAAAACCAAAGCGAATTACTCTGCTCGAGCCACAGGAAAAGGTCTCGTGTGAGCCTGCCAATAAGGAAAAGATTCTGTGAACGTAACCCTTTTGTGTGGCTGCGGGTGGGCGCGTGCCTTGTCACGTGCGTGCGTGTGCAAGTAGTCAATGTTGTAAGTGGGCAGGTGGAAGTCAGAAACCTCTTTCTGTGGCTCTTCAGCTCAGATTTTGAGATGGGGTCTTTCGCTGAGCCTGGAGATCAGCGATTTGGCTAGACTGGACCGCCAGTCTGCCTGCCTCCATCCACCCAGTGCCGAGGTTATAGATGACCTCGTGGTGCCAAGGAGCCGATCTCACGTCCTTACCACTTGTGTGATGCCTTAGTTGCTCTTCTGTTGCTGCGATGAAACGCCATGACCAATGGCAACTTTATGAAGAAGGGGTTTATTCTGGAGTACGGTTTTAGGGAGTTTAAGGGCTCTTCATGGTGGCAACGCTTGGCAGGAATCGGCAGGCAAGGCGGTAGGAACAGGACGCTGAGAGCTTACACCTTATACAAGAAGGAAGTAGCGAGAGCACCGGGGGAAGTAGGGAGATTTTTAATCTCATAGCCTACCCTCAGTGACGAACTTCCGCCAATAAAGTTTTACCAATCAAACCTCCTCAAACAGTGCTACCAACTGATATGCAAATATCTGAAACGCTGGGAAACATTTCTCACTTAACCCACTGCAAATAGTGGTCTCCAGCCCCGTGGTCCTTTCTGAAAAACTGAATAACCATATAGATTATGAAATATGTACCACATAGACTTGCATTGGCTAATCATTGCAATAGTGCCTTACTTTAGAGGTGGGAAGTTAGTACAAGGCTTAGAGGTTCTTCCAATAGCAGAGTTAGGACTCACTCTTAGACACCTTCTTCCAGACAAAGTGGAGCCACAGGGACCAGGGATACACCCACGACAGAAACTGGCCACTGGTAAAACTGTGGTTTTCAAGACAGTGGTCCTTAGGTGACAGAGAACCCAAGGGATCCCTGAGAGGAAAATGAAGAGTCCCTTAATATTGTTCAAGTTTGCTCTGTGTATAGTATTTTCAAAGATGCACAAGGCAAATCCAGGCAGAACCTAATTTTTTTCTAACTAGCTTGAGTTAAGAAAAGCCAAGAAGGCTTACATCCACAAGATAATCTCAGAGAAGGTCGATTCTGGAAAGAATAGGCCTCGAGATCTGCAAAGGGCCATTTTGTGTTCCATTGCATGTGAGTGAATAAGTTCCTAAAACGGTTTGAAGATAGCAAGACCCAGAGATTGCTTTCATTTTCTTTCTGAATGTCACCAGATGCCCGTGAACAGCGAAATGCCCTTCTCTGGCTGGTGTGAACAGCTGTTGTTGTCTGTAGAAAGCTACTCGTATGCTAAGCACTGCTCTGATTACATCTGACCAAAAAGAAAAAAAAAATGCCCCAAAGAGCTAAGCTCTGCCTGTATTACAAATGTTTCCTAGAACAAACCCAGGTCATTACTACTTTCTTGTAGAAAAATATTCAGTTCCCAACAAAGCCAGTTCATAGTGTTTAACACTCCTCAGTAAACTGCCAGGCAGGCAAAGAAGCAGGAAACAGGAATCAACAAAAAGAAAATAATCAACAGAAACAGACCCATTATTGACACCTCTAATAGGATTGCTGCACAGGGACCTTAAATGTTTATTGTATCTGTATTCTGTGCGTTCAAGAACCTGGATAAAAGCCTGGGCATTTTAAGTAGAGACCTGGAAGATAGAAATGATTGACATTATGCTTCTGGAAATGAAAAACTCCATGTCTGAGGTGAAACTGCCAAGTAGGACGTTTGATGCTTAGGTCGTAATTCTCGCACCGTCCTTACATCATTTCACAGTATTCTCTTCTAGTCACTGCTCCATCCCAGCAGCCCAGTACATATTTGCTCACAATTAAAACTCTTAGACAAAACTTCCTTTTCAGGAGAGGGTTGGCCACTATTTATAGCTCCTGTCACACTGACCCTTCTGTCTTGTCCTGGCTCCCAGAGGATCTTCCACTTTCCAAAGGGCTGGCATTCCCTCAGACCTGACTGACACTCCTTAACAACGTAGCCACCAACAGTTTTCAGCTGCAGGAAAGTTCACATCCTCAAACTACCATTTTTTCCACCTAGGTTGTCTCTTTAATTATGAAAACTCTGTCTGACTAGACAATAAAATACCCGCCCTTTATATGGAATATAATTTACCTAGAAGTCAGCACTTTTGCAGATTCCCACCACTCCCGTCCAAGATACCCAACCACAAACTGCTTTCTTTTAGCTTGCAAGCAATTCACCAAAATATATGTGTTATTCTTTAGCAGAATTAAAAAAAAAATTTCATGAGGTAAGCTTTATTCTTTTCAATAAACCAGGAGGTTTTGTGCAAGCTTGATTGACAATTGGTATGATTGCCAGTCCAATCAGAAAGGTGACATATCCGTCCTTACTAACCTCATGGAACTCTTTACTCTAATCATCTAACCTAATCGATAGAGGCAAGTTCTTCTTGTACATCTTTTCACATTGATCTGTGTTCCCAAACCTGCTGTGAATTAACCAAGGAAATAAGCAGGCATCAAAACCATGGATGTACCCTTTTCACATAAACGTTTAGGTAATTTCTTGCTTGCAAATTAAAGCACACCTTAAAAGCACTTGATCTAAAAAAAGAACACCCCCCAAACCCCAAATATTTCTGACACCTATTAAGATATTTTTAAATATAATTTTTTAATCAGTTATATAACGAAGTCAATGTGTCTCTACAGAAGAGCTTCACCTTATTCAAACTTCAGGTACTAGAAGACATTAGGTTCACAGATACTACAACAGGCACAGATATCCAAGTACCACAGCTTCTGTGCCATGCTCATGCACATGAAAATGGCACAACACTGAAAATACATACAATAGTGTCTTTTATCGGGTAGGAAATAAAACAAGACAAATAAGTTTTCATGTGCAACAGTGAGAGAGATGGCAGCAGAGTGGGGCGCAGACTGGCATCTGGGGTTCATGTTCAGGCTGAGCTACGCTTATGTCAGACACGTGCAGACAGGGCAGCTTGACCGTCTGAGAGCCACAGGGAGCAGTCCTAGATCCCACCACGCCTCCATGTGCCTACTGAGTTTCTGGGCCGTGAATTTTCTTGTTGGGTGCAGAAATGAAAGAGGGCAGTCTAGCAACCATAGAGATTTTTTTGCTTCAAATACTTAACATCATGTAGAAACATTGGATTGCTGTCTTTAACCTCCTGCCAGGGCTTCAAGGCTGTTTTGTCGGTTGTGAAATTAGGTGGTTGGCGTAGTCAGTTGGCAGCTGCGGGACTGGACCTGTAAAAGAGCTCTGTTCAGTTCCACCGTGTTGTTTTCCCATTTGCTCCAGTGAAAACATTCCAAATAAGACATTTCACATAAAATTTCAAATTCCCAGCTTATCTTTAAACCCCCCCCCCATTCCCAATTGCCATAGTTGGCGGAAAAATAAATTCCCTGTCTTCCTCCGAGACAGAGGTAAACCTTCACTTCCCATCTGCTCACCGTCTGTGCTGGCTGCTCCCTGGCCCTGAAATATGTGATTACAGGGCCCCTGGAGTTCACAATTCAAGGGATCACTCCAGAAGTAAAATGGCATGAATCTCTGACTTAAGTTGTTTCAAGGGAATGAAAGACTATGAAGAATTGTTCAAATACACTAAAGGCAGAAAATACTCTCTGCTCAGATAACATGACAGTCAAGCCACCTCTGATAATTGCCATAGTAGTGTACTTGTTACAGAGGTGAAGGGTATAGAGAATATACATATTCTCTGAAGAAAAAAAAAGCACTAAGTTTGACTCACAAATATCCAGACTTTGCAGAAAACTCTATGACTCTTTAAGCCACATTGAAAGAAATCTTCTCCCCAAGCCTCTATTGACAGTGTTCCAGTTGCATCATGTAAACAGAACGCCTTTGGTTTGGGTACAATCTAAAGCCAGACTATTTACCTAGAGTGGAGTGAAAGTTGAATGTTACCTTGCGGGTACAGCTGGGGTTGCTGGAATAGGCTGGCTTCTAAAACATAGTTTCTGTAAATTGGAACCTTTTCATATCAAGGTATCCAAAATTATTAGTAATTGTGCCATTCTTTCACAATTCTAATGAACTCCACAAACCTGCTTGCCCTCTGGTAAGCTAAATAAAGGATTCAGGGTTACTTGTCTTTCTACTGTTCGATACAGTAATAAAGTAAGACCAAAAAAAAAAAAATGTTACTATCACAAACGGGAGCGTGCTACGAAACTATTCAAAGGTGAAACCATGAATTCATGTTAAAGAACAACAATTACGAATGTGAGGCCAGATAGGCCCAAGAAAGGAATGAGAGAATGAATATAAGAGGAGTTGGAGGCAGATAAAGTTTTGGACTCTGAATACTGTATATCTTTAGGGTCTTTTAAATATATATATTTTCTTATGACATATTCTGATCAAACCTTTCCCCAACTCCTCCCAACTTTTCCCTACCGCCCCATCCGTCCAACTCAATGCTCTTTCTCTCTTTCTCTAAAAAAAAAAAAATCACACAAACAAAAATAAGAAACACTGGAAACACAAAATGAGAAAACAAAAATAGAGAGCAATAAAACAAAACAAAGAAACAAACAAACACAGAGCGCAAACAAAGCAATCTGAGAGACAAAGTGTACAAAACCACCATTAAGCTTGTTTTGTGCTGGGCTGAGCGTGGAGACCCACACTGAGGGGTGGTTAATACGCCTAGTGAGACTCTCTTGGTGAGAAATGATTTTTTCCTTTGGAACAGGTACGGATTGCAGCTAGCTTCTTGGTTAGGGGTGCAACAGTTTGTCCACTTTCTCCTCTCAACACTAGGACCTGGTAAAGTGTGAGCATGTGCAGGCCTTTAAAGTGCTTTTTCATTTAATTAGTCAAGGTATGATGTGCCAGCCAAAGCTGTGCAGGCTGCTTAGTGAGACTGCTTTGTTCCTTCTATTTAACCCTGTAATCACCTGCACTTCAAATGTTCACTGATGTTTTATTTTTGTAACTGAGTCATTAATTTGGCTTTATTGGGTTAGTAACGTTAGACAGTCACATAATACTAGATTAAAAGAGCATCTAGCCGCATTTCAAGTCTCAGACTGTGTGTAAGAATGTGAGGGAGTATGAAATGTAAAATTTTATTGAATAATTTAGTATAGTTGTAAGGATATATGAATTTATTGGAAATGATAATATAATGGTGTATCATAATGATTATACACACAAATATATAATGATATAATTATTGTAGTAATAGGTAGCATTTAATGGTGGCTAGAGAGATGGCTCAGTGGTTAAAAAGTACTTGTTGCTCTTGCAAGAAGGCCTGGGTTAGGTTCCCAGGACCCGTATGGCAGCTCACAATTGTCTGTAACTCCAACCCTAAGGGCCCTAATGCCCTTTTTTTATCAATTGTAGGCAACAGGAATTCATTCACATGGTGCGCAGACTCACAGAGAGAACACTCATATGCATAGAATAAGTAAACATTTAAAAATGATAGCATTTGTTGAGCAGATAATATTACAACAATTTCCTCTTCATTTGATTTAACCTTCATGTTAAGAGTATATAGTTGATTTGAATTTCATTTTAAACAGAAGGCTATTGAAGCCCAAAGAGGATGAGTAAATCACCCAATTACATAGTTACTCAGAGATATTGTGGGAATTTTAACCCTGCCCAAACTTTTGGGTTGGTTTGTTTCCAGTCATTAGACTCTAACCATCAAAAAAAATAATTTCTATTTGTTAGACATAGATCTTAGTCTACAGATTGGCTTTCCATCTCAGACACATACTAACTTATTTTTGTTTGATCTATCCCCATTTCTGTTTTTACCCCTGACACCTTGACCCTAATTCTTGGTCAGTGTGCTCTTTCTGTTGTTTTATCCCTGCTAAGCCTATAGTCAACCCACTCTTCCACCTCTTGAATCACGTTGCTCTTTCACTCAGAGATTCTGGTTTTACCTATCAAGATGCGGTGACAACAGTCACCATATCTTTTTATTCTTCACATCGGGTGCCTCTGTCTCTCTGATTTCCTGTTCATTTCTGTACTTCATGGGCGTCCTCTCCATTTCTGTTTTTCCCCTGATTGCCCAAGAGAGATTGTTTTGCTATTTTCTCAATTAAAAGACTTGGTAAGTGATGTTGTTTATCTGCATATCCTGGAATGGCATATCCCGACCTCAAATGCCTCCCCAATGCCTATTCAGCTCTAGCGTACAGAAAAGGCATCTGTGATAGGCAGATCCTTAGTGTTTCCAGAGGAAGAGAACAAAGTTCTTCATACGGTGGATAGGGGTAAAACTTTCTCTGATTTAACTGGTCTTTCAAACTCCCTTGTGATAGCCTGCAAGAAGCTTGAAGGAAATGCTTGAGGGGAATGAACTATTAAAATTGTGGTCACAGAATTTTGTTTACAAAAATCTATCGATAACCGCTATTTAAAAAGGTTTTTCCCCCCTCAGAAATGCTCCTTAGCTGTGAAAATAACTACTCTCTGTCCTGATAAGTTAGAAAAGCAACTCGCACAGTATGCAAGTACCAGGACATCAAACTAAGTGGCCCAACTCTTGCCCTATGATGTCATTTGTCCCTGGCTGTGTAGATCCTCTCCCGACTTCTCTACTTGGTTCAATTCTCATGAGCGTTTCAGTGCGTTTCCCACAGAGAAGAACTTAGAGTGAATGCAAAGCTGAATGTATATGCCAAGGTTTGCCAAGTCAGTTTAGACCCTAAAGGATGTACCATGTACCAAGTGGTTCTCAAGTCCACCCAGTGTCTATGGACATGGTGCCAGCAGAGGGCAGACTTTGACTTTCAGAGCTGGTGGCTTGTGCCCTCTAGTGGAGATTTGGAGGCCATTCTGAAGGGCCTCAGTTGTCTTGAACTCCTTGAATACCTCTTCCAGTGTGCTTGTGTCCTAGAAAATGCTTAGAAAGACAATTTTCTAGGATGACCTCATGATCATATGTTTAGGTGACTCCCAGTTCAGAGCCAACTTGCACCCAACACCAGCTTTGTCTTTTGAAGGGTTCCTCAACAGAACTGTGTCTTTTGTGAAATAAATGTAGCATATAATTAGCTTATTAATTTAAAGGTAAAAGCTATAAATTATCAAAGGTAAAGAAGAGAAGAAATGAAGAGAAAAGGAAATGAAACAAAAGGAAAAGAGAAAGCAGAAGGGGAGCCTTTCTTCCTTCCACTATTGGGTCCATTGTAAAAATGAAGTATGTCTATATGGTATGCCCTTAAATGGCACAATGGCCTCTCATTAAGAAGCACTGGACCATGGCATAATTACAGGACTTTATCAGAAGGTGAAAACAGCATTCAAGAGTAGGACATACTAGTCAGCAATGTAAGGATCTGCTTTCTAAGCCCACCTCCTTATCTGAAAAAAATAAAAATGCTGTGCTTCCTCTCAGTTGATTCTTGTAGAGATTCAAGCAGGTAACACAGTACTTGGCATAGTTGTTAATCATAATTGATAATAAATGCCAACTTAAATAGCCACAGTGTAAGTCCTTTCTATGAATCAGATACTGCAGACATGCAAGCAAGGCACTGTATATTAAATAAGTTTAATTGGAAAATTCTTGCATGATGCTTTGTGCTACTTACAGAGTTGACAAAATTAACTTGTCATTTCCCCCATTAACAGCGTAATCATCTCACGGAAGCTTTGTCCCTTTTTTTAATTTAAAGTTCAAAGGACAGAAAGGTCAAGGAATGCTTCCTTAGCATCAGGACCCAGTGTTCTAGAAGTAAACTTAAATAAATGTTTGGCAGGCTCTCTCTGCAGATAACTTCTGTGTCCACACTGCCCAAAGAGGACAGTTGGAATGATACTTTAACTCTCTTAATTTGATTTCTAAGTTTCACTCAGTGTCTAGGAGATAAGCATTGAAATTAATTAGGGAGAAAAAAAATAAACAATTGATTCTCAATAGCCATACCGCTCAGTTGGAACTGCTCCATGCAAAACAAAACAACAACAAAAAACAAACAAACAAAAACATCTAGAGCATAAAGACTTTAGCCAAAATTCTTTGTTTGTAAAAATTGCAAAACAAGGCTTGTGAAGTGGTTCTGTGGGAATGACCTTTGCCATCAAGCCTGATGACCTGGATTCTGTCCTTGGGGTCCACATGGTGGAAGGAGGGAACAGATCCTTACAAGTAGTCCTCTGGCTTCTACGTGTATTCTGTGTCATGAATGTCTCTGAAAAACAAATTAAAAAATTTTAAACTAGAAAGTTTTAGCTATTCCCATCAAATCAGCTTGCTGATTCAGGAAGAATCTGCAATTGCGCTTTCTTCTGTTGGGTTCTCTCCCCCCCCCCCGCCCCCCCCCCCCACGAGCACAGTTGTTTTGCATTTGGGAGCTGGGATTCCGAGAGTAGGTTGGGCTATCTGGAAGAGGGCCTCTCATTACCTCCTGGAGACTGGAAGGCCAGTAAATGTCTTGCTGCAGAGGAGTTCAGGCGGCATGGAGCCGCGTGGAGCCGGTGCTGAGAGAGGCTGACATAAACAGCTTTGTTAGTGGTAATAAAAGCAGAAATCACCAGGTGAATGCAGGGGTAGGAATGGGAGAAACCACAGTGGGAGAGTGAACAGAGAAGGGGCTGGTTCTAGTGTGGTGCTGGTGCTCTCTGTGCTGCCTGCCACCTCACTGGCACAGCCCTTCTAGACAGACATGCTCTTTCTACTTTACAGACTAAGCGAGGAGTTCTATTCACATTTAGAAGAGAAGCGAACCATCAGAAGGCAAAATGGTGCATGAATGCCTGTCTTGCGCTTGGAAAGACTTCCTTTCTGTCTCCCGTGCAGACTGTACGTGAATGCATGGCACCTGGTTACTCATTAATTGCAAACGAAGCTGTCGCAGGAAGCCAGAGTCACTGGCAGCAACGGCTCACTTTAGTTTTTGAGTGGCTGAGCCTTTTATCCCAGCTCCCTGCTCTCCTGTCACAGGCTCTTTATTAGAAAGTGCAAGTAGCCCAGTGTGGAAAGAAGTGGAGTGGCAAATGAAGGCAGGTGGAATGAGCTACTTATTCCCAGGCTAGCCTGGGCTACAGACCAAGAGCCTCTCTCTCTCTCTCTCTCTGAAAAATAATTGTAAATTATATGCTGGGAGGAGTGTTTTAGGAGACAGCACCGTGCTAAGTAGTTCACCATGTCCTGAATATGGGGGAGACATGCAGAATTTCATAAGCAGTTCTTCATTTGGCTTCAGCAGTTTCTCAGGCTTCCATTTGATGCCCGCTAAAGACCAAACGAAAGACTGCGGTCAATGTGGCTGCTCACTGGACCTGATTTTGCTTATTAGTCATAATTATCAGCAGTAACTCACATTTGCCAGCTCAGATGCCTAAAACTGGATCTGTGCTTTTTGGTTCTCATCATGGGCCTCCTCCCATTTCCTCGTATAACCTTGACCTGGTGAGACTCGGTGTTGTCATGAGGGATCTGGGAGTGCAGGAGGATGAGTGCATGTAACAAGACTACTTTCTGCTAACACCAGCATGGCACAATAACGCGCCAGGGAACAACCGTTGCTAAATTTCATAGCGAGTTCATTGACTTATAGAAATCAGCATTAAAAAATTTACGGGTTCTATTGGTTTATTTCTAAAAGCCACCTTGTACTTGTTTCTTAACATTCTATTGTGTGGACTCCGAATTTCCCTTATTTCCTCAAGCACTCGGAACACTTGTGAGAAATCCCTACTGAGTTACGCCATGCTTTATAGGTCTTCATCTAGAAAATTTATCTGTTCCATGTGTGAGTGCTCTTTCTTGGAATTTGCCTTTTAGGTTCTGCCCTCTTCTCAATTCACCCCTGCGAAGAGGAACTTCCTTTCAATATCCGGATGAGAAACTTCTGCTTGGGCATAGAACAGTCATTTGATGAGATGGGTTTTTAAACCCAACTCAAGGGTTCACTTTCCACTTGTACTCTTTTCTGTAAACATACTGGATCAGGTCTACCCGCTCAGACTTTGACTGGTCTCAATCATTGTAGAAATGCTTATGTAAGATAGTCTTCTAATTAGCAGTGTCAAAGATGTATTGAGCCACTTATAAATACATCAGTACCATTTCCTAGGAGGTTCCCTTGGCTTCTCTGAACAAACTTTCACATATTTAATATTAGTCAGTGTGAACCAGTGTGAACCGAAGGAGAGGCTGACCCCAGCTTGCAAAGAAGTTGGACTTGAAAATCTGCTTGGAAATTGATCCGTTAGAATGCAAGCTCGTTCCCGGTTGGCTTTGCTGTGAGTGCTGTTGATGGTTTCAGGCGAGTCGGTACAATTTTAGACACTCCAAACATAGGATTAATGGAACCAAATGATTTGTGTGATGTCAAAGTAGGGTCAAGAGGGGAAAGAGGGAGGAGAGGACCATTTCCTCCTTGCCCTGGCAGCTAAGGCTCCCCGGAGATTTTCACGCGTTAAATAAATCCCTTCCTGCTGTTTTTTAGTGTCTTTTTTTTTTTCTTTTAAAGTCAGGCAGCCCTCCAGTGATGTAGCTGAGGTGGGCCTTGAACTCTTTATCCTTCTTGCCTCTACTTCCAGAGCGTTAGGATTATTCTGCAACACTGTGCAAGCACAAGAGGGAACTGGTTAATCTTTGTTAAGATATGAATGACTGCTAGCCAAAACAGTTTTTATGTGGTAATTAGTTTTCATGAAGAATTATCTAGAAATTATCTGCATAGGCATAAGTTCAAAAACTGTAATAAGATTAGTGGAAAAGTCAATAAAACATAAGGAACTCTGAGAAGAAAAGCAGTAGACTTCTCCCAAAGCCAAGAAAGTCCAAGGTTGCACGTGTTAATTCTTCTTTTTAACTGCCTGCCGTCTCCTAAGCTCATTTCTAGAGTCTTTCTGCCTGCTTTGATTTCTTTTCCACAAGTATGGTTTGACCCTGGGTGGAAAAGTATGGTTTTTGTTTTTGTTTTTGCTTTTTTTTTTTTTTTTTTTTTTTTGTGTGAGTAGGAAGCAGGGTGAATTGATTCCATGAGCTGATAGAAGTCCGTGTCAGTGCCTTAAACTCAGGCATTCATTCACATGCTATCTGCTTGTTAGTCAGCCAGTAAGACATTGCCAGGCTTAGAGCCATGGAGGAGGATGGACACTTCCTTTATGACCCCCTTTGGGTCCTAGCTTACATGTCTCTGTAACACACTGGTTTTAAGGAAGGGGGCAGTATCACAACCAGTCCTCTGTAGAATCTGAAATGTCTGTACAGGGAGGGGACAGCACAGGTGCCTGTCCTGAGGATTTAACATGCCAAAAGGAAAGGAGGAAGGTAGAGGTAGTGGGTTTCTGGAGAACCCTTTTGAGTGAAAGCTATTTTCTCATAGTAAGTATAACTATTTCATAGATTTAGTTCTTTAAGTTTTCTTTTTTCTTTCTTTCTTTCTTTCTTTTTTTTTTTTTTATAATACACGATTTAGTTTGTTCTTAAGAATGGACCGAGGTTGTACCTCTAGCCCTGGGTGGGGACATATGACTTTCTAAGCTGTCCAAAAGACCGTTCAAAGATACACCACTATTCCTTCCTTAAGAGTTAACAAAAATGGGCTTGTCTAATTATCTGGACAGGAAAACATCCCTCAAAAATCTGTCTGTTCCAGGACTCCACTCCCTGGGGACTCTGCCCAGCCACATGGCTGCCACAGCTTTCTCCTTCCTGTGGGTCCTCTCAGTGCCCCTTTGTAGCCCATTCCCATTCCCTTGTGTCAGCTGCCAAAATCTGGCGACATTTTCTACTTGGAAACTCACTGGCCATGAAAGTCTGAGAATCAGGTAGGCGAGCCACACTCTCTTTCTTGTCCTCTATTGCAAATTCCTCAGCCTCATTCCCAACCCTGTAGCAGAGCACATACTTGCTGGGGCCTCTCTTTCTTGTCTTCATTCCCTGGGATCACCATCAGACCTCAAGGGAGACTCAGTTTACACCTTCCTGTGGACCCTCTCAGCACTTCTTTCTAGCCCATTCTTGCTCCTCTTTGTCAACCACTAGCAGCTACAAACATTGCCTACCTGGAAACTCGGTGGCCTTGCTGTTTTAGAAATCAGTTAGGTCATCTTCGCTGTCCTTCCTGTCCTCTGCCACAAATTCCCCGGTCTCATCCCAGCCCTCTGGCAGACTACAGGGCTGCAGCGGAGTGGGAGGGACCTGTCCTCCCATTCAACCAGTGCTCCTGAGGACTTCCTCAAACCTTGCAGTGGACCTAACTTTCCTCAGTCCCCCCGCTTCTAGCTCACCCCCATTCCTTTGTGTCAGCCAGGAATACCTAGAAACACAATCTACCTGGGACTTCTAGTGGACATACGTGGTAGGTATTCTGGAGCTCTTTTTACCAAGCAACCCACAGCTACCACAGTTTCCTAAGATCCAGCAGGGGCAACAGAAACCAAGGAACCAAACTCCACCCAATAAGGACAAGACCAGATACTAACACTTAAAATCATGTCAATCATCCCTACCCTAGATGCCTGGACACCAGCCCCAAACCAGAAACACTAACATCCAAGACAGCACATTCTGAGCAGA
This sequence comes from Psammomys obesus, assembly GCF_907164565.1. Classification (NCBI taxonomy): domain Eukaryota; kingdom Metazoa; phylum Chordata; class Mammalia; order Rodentia; family Muridae; genus Psammomys; species Psammomys obesus. The sequence goes on from NW_026594462.1 coordinate 3,161,685, forward strand.
AGCCAGCAACCCTATCATGGCAGGCCCCGAGAAATGCAATATAGCTGAAGCATAAGAAAAGGACTTCAAAACAACCATTATGAATATGTTCACGGACCTTAAAGACACTATGATAAATCCTCTAGTGAAGTCTGTGAAATCACAGAGGAAGGAAATGAAGAAAACAGTTCAAGACAGACATGAAAGTAGAAATAGAATCATGAAAGACAACCCAAAAGGTGGTAAAACTGGAAATGAAAAATTTAGAAAGTCAAGCAAAAAAACCTTATAGTGAGGCATAGGTAAGCCTCACCAACAGAGTACAAGACATGGAAGACAGAATCTTGGACACTGAAGACAAGGTAGAAGAAACAAATGCCTCAATTCAAGAAAATGTGAAATCTTAAAAAAAAAAAATCCAGGCACAAAACATCCAGAAAATCTGGGACACAATGAATAGACCAAATCTAAGTATAATAAAAATGGAGGAAGGAGAAGAAACCCAAGTCAAAAGCATACACACAAAAAAATATTCTCAATGAAATAATAGAAGAAAATTTCCCTAACTTAAAACAGGAGTCAGTGGAGGTACAAGAAGCATACAGAGCACCAAGTAGACAGGAGCAGAAAAGAAAAATCTGTGCTTTCCAGAGTCTCAAAGAAACACAATACATCTGCAGACATGCTAAGACGTGTGGAGAAACGATCTCCATACTGAGATGTGTAGCTCAGAAGCCCCTCCTTTGTGGACACAGACTCTCCCGGCTAAACCCGCCCACTCTCCGAGGTCTAACACCAAACACACAGTCTTTTCATCTTCCTCTTTTTGGCTCCCCGTTTCAGACACGAGTCACAATCCTAAGATGCTTGCCCTGCCATTCTGTTTATCCCCTTTCTCTGATTCCCTCCACACCAGGAAACGTCGCCAGAGTTCCTCGCCTCCGTTTTTTACTAGCTCAAAAGAGCAAGGCTTTCTATCTTCATCTTTCTAGCTTCCCTCACCCAGAGGCTTCCAAGGTCCCTGGCTTGTCTCTCCCATTCTAATAAAATTGCCCTCTAGGTTTCTTCTGAGTCTGTTTTTAAATCTGAGAGTGAGAGCCCTCAGAGGGGACTCTGTGTTCCCTGATATCACACTCTCTCACTGAGGGGACGTTTATCACCGGCCCCCTGGAATATCGCAGGGCTTATGGTAGTAAACAAGATGATTCAGAACAGGCCTCTCCTCAAGCAGCTGGCGGAGCAGTGGGGAAAACAAATATGTCAAGATGATTAAAGTGTCAAGACCTATACCCAAAGTTCCAGAGCTACGTAGTGAAAGATGTTGGGAAAGCTTCACAGAGAATGTGCCTTGCAGAGCAGACTCATGCTTGTGTGTGGATACCAATGACCCCACGTGTGAAAGAAAGAAAGGGCTTAGCGTGTATAAGCTGGGTGAAAGGGACAAGAAAATGAAAGGGAATGCCGGGGCGTCTTTGTAGGACAAAAGAATCTTTCTTGGAGGCTAGCGTCCTGGAAACTTGATGGCCAACAAAAGCTGCCCGGAGCCAGTGAGTGGTTTTGCGGTTCTTTTTCTGTGAACTGGAAGAATTAGAAATTCCCAGACGACGCTGGATGAATGTCAGAGGGTTTGTTATAGATTCACAGGTGGGAGTGTGTTGGAAAAGACTGTTGCTGTATGCCTACTGTTGGACCAAGAGACTCAGGAACAAAGTGAAAGCACCTTGGCCAGGCAATTTACTTTTGAAAAAGTTCTTAACAGTCCAAACCGAGTGAGCAAGCCCACAGAAGTGTGTGTGTGTGTGTGTGTGTGTGCCAAGTGACTGAGCCTGAGGGGTGGGTACTTAGTGTCTGTCCTGTCACAGGGTGGTGGCTGTGTGTCACCCCTTGGTGGGAGCTTGACCTAATAAACTGACACAATTGGATAATTCGGAAGCAGAGCAAAGGGAAAGGGTGTGTGAGAGTCAGGACTCAGGAATGCCTGGCATCTGGGACGTGGGCAAATAGACAAATATACAAGTTTCTCAAGATGACAGAGAGGTTACCAGAGAATACTAGCCCTTGGTGGGCTAGCCATCTTTAACAAAACCCCACATTTATCACAAGTTCAGAATTACTGAACTTAGGGGTCATGGCCTGTGCCCAATGAGCCAAGTTCTGTCATTTATCTTCAATAAGTCAATTAGAGAAGCCAAGTTAAAAGCAAAGCAGAAGAGAAAATCATTCAATCTGGCCACAAGGACAAAGAGATCCAGTGACTCTCTGGAGTCCATCTTCTGGGTCTTGACCTGAGGGTCGAATTTTTAATAGAAAACAAGAAATATGTATATGTCTAGGTGTGGCCCTGTGCTCACTACTGTCTCAGCTCCAAGTTTCTCTCCCAGACACAAGCTGCCTTCAGGCCTTCAGCTACCTCCTCTCACAGAAGGAGATTCCTAGGGGAAATTATAATTTCTTTAACTTCATTTTTTTTTTTTGCAATATTCTGGTAGCCAAAAGAGAAAAGCATAAAGTAACTCTTTAGAATATATTCATTCCTGCTAAACAGAGTGGTGACAAGAGATGATGAAGGAGAGAGTGATGCTATTTGAATGAACATGGAGGTCTGCCATGTGACAGGCCAAGTACCTTCATGGTAAAAATGGGAGAAGGGGGCGTCAGAGGAAGAGTGCGGAAGCCCAGAGCACTAGGTAAAGTTTACTTGTGTTCTGGCTAGGACCCAAAAGAAAGACAGAAGAGCTGGAAAGGGCAAGATGATGCCTCTCAGAGTCAGGACTCAGAAAGATAGGCAGACCCAACAGAAACTCAGGACTCTCCTGGGCTGTCCCAGGAGGCAGGGATTCTGGGAAGAAAGCTTACATTCTCTCAATCAAAGGGTAAAAGTTCCTCCTGCCTCTTTAGGCCCCTGATGGCTCTGGATTCCTAAGCGGTCCTGCTTTTTTGACTGAACCAGGTAACTGATTTGCCCACTGCATTAGCTGTTTTGTTTTGGAGTAGCATGGAATGGTAGGCCTCCACTCAGGCCAGAGAAACAGCTTTCCCCAATTGGCCTCCACAAAGCCCTAAAGAAGGCTACTGTAACAATGGTGAGGATGGAAACTAAGCGCTCGGACAGGGACAGTAACTTCTTACTGAGGAAAGGAAAAAAAAAATCTGTCTTTGATTTTTCCTGGAGAACTGTGAACGGATATCTATCTACTTGTGCTCACTGGATACCAATAACTGGTTAAGTTCAACATGGTGAAACAATGATTTTGGGGGGTTTACCTACAGGAGTAGGGGTGCTGGGTTTCTGACAGGAGCACTGGCGACCCCGAAACAGCTGCGTCATGGAAGAGTGAGGGAAGACGCCATGAAAGTTGCACTATCAAGTCCCACTTTCATCAACTGCCACTTCTCATAGACTCAAGGGCCTCCCACAGCCACTTGCAGTGTGACAGGCAGGAGAAAGCAGCAGCTGGAGTATCAGATTAGGATCCTGGGGTCCTTCCCTTTTTCTGTCGTGGAGTACTAACACCATTGCTATGATATAGTCTCAGCTATCACTGCATCACTATATTGCTCTGCTTAGGTTTTTGCCATGGTTACTGGGGCAAAGGTTCTCTCCACGCCAAGACAGTTGTGATGTGGCTGTTTAATAACTAGGGGAAAAAGCCACAGTGCAATCAGAACCTTTCCTGTCTTCTACTCATTCATTCATTCTCCTTCTCTCTCCCACCCCAAAATTGTCTATGGACTCATAGGAAAGAAATTGCAGATTTTCAGAACCACGTAAGTGAATAGTTGGGTGATTATGTAAAACCCCAGAGGGCAAATTTGCAGGAACCTTTAAAGAATGCCTTCCCAAGCACCTGATTATTCCTAAAATCCCAAAGAATTGCTTCTAGCTCCAGCACTCAGTAAAGATGCGTCTTGATGGTGAACCTTGCCTACTGGCTGCACCTGGCATCCTCGCTGCACAAATGGTTAACCTCGTAGTTAAGCCCTGAATGATCTAGAGGAAACCAACATTCAGACAGTTGGATGTTAAAGACTAGCCAGTTTCAGTGTAGACATGGTGAAGAGCCAAGGAACGAGCACTGTGCCTAGTGATCTTGGGCAAGAATGGCACGTGGATCCCACCACTGCATGGGCTCCAGTGTGTGTCTCTCGACAGGGAGATGCTACTGGGAGGTTGCGTTTCCAAAGAAACAGGTGAGCGGAAGCAGAGAAAGAGTTTAGAAGGTCAGCAGTCATGGTGTGTGAAGGATGGGGGCTTTTTATGTCAGATTTCAGGGGCATTTTGGCTTACGGGCATGGCTGGTGTTTTCTTTCTCATGCCCCCTGTTCCACGTAGCTCCACGTACAACTTCACGCGTTATATATATCTTCCTGGCTTTGTCTCCATTAGGGGTGCGCATTCGGCTGTTGTAATGAAGCACAGGTCACCTTCACACTTGGCAGCGTGTCTCTGGAGGGCTTCTGTCTGCTCCAGGAGCGCCAGCCAGATCTGGTGGCTGAGGGGCTGAGCATGTTCACTCTTCCTCTTTGCCAACACAGCACTCTTGAACACTAAGTTATGTGCAAAGCCTCCCAGATCTTATTCTATTCCTACCTCACCTCATGCTGAACCTTCCTTCCTATCCCATCTTAAGTCTACAGATATAACAACCAAAAGACATCTATTTTGACTGTGAATAATGGAGGATTCTAATAATTTTTATTCCTAAGTAGCGGCTGTGGAGTGAAATAAATTGTTTAATGAATAGGATGCAGACGTATTATGCCTCTGAGACTAATTTATTGGAAAGAACTTCCAAGTTACTCTGAGTAATTAACTTCATTTTTTTAACTTAGTAGTAGTATTTTTTTGAAACTTAGTTTGTGCTTCCAGTTGAGCGTTTTTACCTGCAGACACACTCCCTAGGACCACACCCCCAATTTCTTCCCACTGTAACTGGGGAACACATACCTGGTCTTTTTCATATAGAAGAGAAATTGAAATTGGGCTCAGAAGGAAATGAAGAGAGTTTGATTATAGTTTGAGAAAAACAAAAACGAAACAACTGGGCAGAGGAGACAGAAGCTTGGCGGAGATTGGAGAAGCTTCTGGGAGGAAGGGATTAACTAAGAAGAGAGAAAGTCATGGATTTTATGGTTAGAGTCAAAGAAGCAGGCAGGTTCAATGAAGGTCTAGAAACAGCTCACAGTCGAGGGGCAGGGAAGGGGTGGATTCAGGGAAACAGAATGTCCAGAGTGTCAGGGCAAGCTGGCTCGGGATATGGACAACATCTGAAAAGACAGATAGAAAGAGATGAGAACATGTTACATCTTGGAACTCAGAAAGCAACAGGCTTACAAAAGAGAGTCCTAAGTGTCTGCATTTGAGAGGGGATTCTGGGGTGTGGAAGTACATATTTCAATGAGACAGCTCTTTCCCCCATTTCTTAACATGCCTTCAGTATATATGTTATGGTTCTCACAGTTTCAGGGACATGTAGTTTTTGTTTGTTTGTTTGTTTGTATGGATGGTTTCCATCTCCACCTTTTTGACTGGCATAACTCTTTGACAGGTATTCCAAATTCCAAGTGGAGGCACTTGTAATTCTGTCTCCTTCTTTCAAATTACCATATTATATGGAGGTAGGATCTGTGTTAGTCACTGGACTTGTTTCTTTGGCAAAAGGCCTGACAAAAGCAGCCTGAGGAAAGAAAGATTTATTTTGGCTTACGGTTTCAGAGTCGAGGCTACTCTAGTAGGGGATGCGGTAGTGAGAGCAGGACATTCACCCTGCGTCCTCAGTCAGTGGACGGTGGCATTCAGCAAGCTGTTCCTTTCATGCAGCCCAGGACAACAGTTCATGGAACAGCGCCCACGACAGTGCCGGTGGATCTCCTCACCTCAATCGGCTTAGTCTAGACAATCCCTCGTAGCTCGCTGTCACAGTGAGCTGACATCCTATCGAGTTGACAATCTGTACTAAGAGCCACAAGGTTAATTACGATTAGGGATATGAACAAGGAGTCCCATCGTCCTATGATCGTCAGGCTCACTAATGTCTAATTGGCCACCTAACGCTACATAAGCATACCCTCCAGAAACTAAGTGGGCTATATGGACTTTATCAGCTCGTGGGCTTCTTCAGAAACTATGCTCTAACATTTTTCCGAAGACTAAAGTTGAACCATTAGATTTGTGGTTGAGAATGAAAATTGCTTATCTACAACTGGAATTTAAGTTTTAACCTTTCATGTCCTTTTGAATTTCTGTTTTCTCCAGGTGCATTTGAGTAAGAGTCTGAGACTAATTCAGAAAACGCAAAATGGCCCTTAACTCTTCTGCTGATGATGGCATTAAAAGAATCCAAGATGACTGCCCGAAGGCTGGCAGACACAGCTACATTTTCGTCATGATTCCCACCCTCTATAGCATCATCTTTGTGGTGGGAATATTTGGAAACAGCTTGGTGGTGATCGTCATTTACTTCTACATGAAGCTGAAGACTGTGGCCAGCGTCTTTCTTCTGAATCTCGCCCTGGCTGACTTATGCTTTTTGCTGACACTGCCAGTGTGGGCTGTCTATACCGCCATGGAATACCGCTGGCCTTTCGGCAATCACCTGTGTAAGATCGCTTCGGCTGGCATCAGTTTCAACCTCTACGCCAGTGTGTTCCTGCTCACTTGTCTCAGCATCGACCGCTACCTGGCCATCGTCCACCCAATGAAGTCTCGCCTCCGCCGCACGATGCTGGTGGCCAAAGTCACCTGTGTCGTCATCTGGCTGCTGGCTGGCCTGGCCAGTCTGCCAGCTGTTATACACCGAAATGTATACTTCATCGAGAACACCAATAGCACAGTTTGCGCTTTTCATTATGAATCTCAGAATTCAACCCTCCCCGTGGGGCTGGGCCTGACCAAGAATATCCTGGGCTTCATGTTCCCTTTTCTGATCATTCTCACTAGCTATACTCTTATTTGGAAGGCTCTAAAGAAGGCTTATGAAATCCAGAAGAACAAGCCAAGAAATGATGACATCTTTAGGATAATTATGGCGATTGTGCTTTTCTTCTTCTTTTCCTGGATTCCCCACCAAATCTTCACTTTTCTGGACGTGCTCATTCAGCTGGGCGTCATCCGTGACTGTAAAATTGCTGACATTGTGGACACTGCCATGCCCATCACCATCTGCATAGCTTACTTTAACAACTGCCTGAACCCTCTGTTTTATGGCTTTCTGGGGAAAAAATTTAAGAAATATTTCCTCCAGCTTCTGAAATACATTCCTCCAAAGGCCAAGTCCCACTCAAGCCTGTCTACAAAAATGAGCACACTTTCCTATCGTCCTTCAGATAATATGAACTCATCGGCCAAAAAGCCTGCTTCTTGTTTTGAGGTGGAATGACAGATTCAAAGCCTACTGGCAAGGTAATGCCCTGACAGAAGCCAGGGCAGTGTCAGACTAAATGGCTCATGACCAAAGGAACATTCACCCCTGCTTCAGGATCTAAGCGCTTTCAACAGACTGTAGATGTCATCTAAGGCTCTGAAAGAAAGCTTTGACAAGCAACCAAGCAAAGCCACTCTTTGCCACATCTTTCATCAATAGATGATGGCTGCCCAGAGGAAGAGTCAGGAGCTGGATGGATTTGTGGGTTTGGAAAACAGTTTGCTGGCAGAAATGCAATCTCACCAGTCTCCTTTTGCTATGTTCCTTTTGATTTCCACATGAAGGTATGTAGAACATGTTAAATATTTAGACAAGCAACAGGAGACGGGAGGTGAAGATTATTTGTTCTGCCCAGTTCCCAATGGGCAAAGAGCCTTTTTTATCCCTTTAGTCATTAGTAATGGCAATCCATTTGTCCCTGTTATTGTGCATATTGGGCAAAGATTTGCTAAGCCGTAGTCACCAAGTTTCAGGACCCCTTTGTAAAACCCAGCCAGTGTCTCACAAACGTGTACTGTTGCTAAACAATGCCAGCTAGTGTTGTGTGTTTATGTAACAGTGTTACCAAAGTCACACATCAAAGTCACACTGCTTGTAGTAACTGTGACTTCCTAAGTACATCAGCTTTATTTCAAATCTGAGAACTGTATACAGCTGGTGGTGAATATATCATACAATCTGCCTTGTTCTCTAAAAGAGTATATGTTCTCCTCATGTATGTGTATCTATTATCTCTAAACTGTCATGTGATGAAAATCTGGCAATGTATGTTACCTTGAAATAAAGTAATTTTATTGTAATTATCTAATCTTCATTATTTAAAATAGGAGCCAATCTACTTTTAAAATGGCATGGATATAACTAAAAATGTATTTTTACTTCAAGTTTGATCTGCTTGCTGCTTTAATATGGTTAGGCATAGGTTTTTTTTAAGGTTGTTGAAAAGGTCAAGAAGGAACTAGTTTGTCCTGCTGAATAATGTGGGGAAGATACACCATTTTGAGTTTCTTGAAGTTATTCATACAAAAAAAACACATTTTCATTGCTTATAACATTAAATTAATACATTGTTTTACTCATAAGTTTTTAAATAATTTGATGCATCTAGTTATATGCAGGAAATGTGGAATCTCTAGAAAGCACAAAATAATAGTCATATTTAGTCCTTCAATGCAAAAGAAATCCATTCACTTCAGTATTTTAGGTCATAAATAAGAATCAGAGAAAGTGACTTGTAATGGCTCAAGTCTTCTGAAACCTCAAAGTTCAACCCCAGTGACATATTTGCTTCACCAAGTATGTCACACCTCCTAATCCCTCATCCCCTCCCCAGCTACCAACTGGGGACCAAGTTTTTGTTCTCATCATACATACATACATACATACATACATACATACATACATACATACATATGTAAATTATGATGTTGGAGTCATAATGTATATATAATTCTGTATGCAGATTTGTCCCTCAGTTTCACTGCATATTAGTTAGTATCTCATTAAATATATTTTCTCAAACATTTCAATACTGTTACAAAATACAAGCACACCTGTAAAAGCATCTTTTATTCTCCAGATGGAATTGTCATTTCAGAAACTTACTATCTCCATCTGCTAACCTAAGCTAACCTCAGAGCCTTAGAAGTTTCTAGTCTCCTTACAATCTAATGTAGGCTTCGAATGTTTTCAGCTCTGAGACTTACTGCTAAATAAGCTCACCCTTTCTAACTCTTTCTGAACTCTGTCAGGCTGGTGAACCAGGCTGGTGAACTCAGCTTTTCTGGCTCAAATTCCTTTCCAAGCTGATTGTTTCAAACTGGCTTCTCTCAGCTTCTGACTGAATTGTTTTGCTTGGTCTCAAAGTAACTCTAACATCTGTTCTAATCTTCTGGCTCCTTCTCATTCTCTGGCTCATTCTGTCTATACCTGTGTCTAGACTGTTCTGTCTTTAATCTGTCTCTGCAAAACTCTTCCAGTAAAACTGCCTCCTCTCTCTCTCCTTCCCTGCTCTCTCTTAAGTCACCTTGCTTTTTCCTCTCTTCTTTTGAGAGTTGGGCATAACCTATTCTATCAAATCTTTCTCTGATTTATCACGTTGTCTGCCTGTCAATACCAACTAACTTTACCTTCATTGTTTGGGATTAAAGGTGTGTACTAATGGTGTATCTACATTCCAACCAGGTCACCCAGACCTAAAGGTCCTAGGATGTGATCAGAGCAGCCATGTTGCTGGATTACAATTCCTCTACACACACCTGCTCTAATTAGGAAGTCCAAAATTGGAACATTTACCTTTTTTTTTTTTTAAAGATTATTAGGGCATCAGAAATTACACTGAGCTTATCATTCAAGTACACGAATCTGATAATCTCCTCACACCCTAAGAAAGGAGTAGAACCGAGAATACAGTTGTATGTATTTATCATATTCCCAGTATATGTGGCCAGATATTTTCCAGAAAGCATAACACAATTTATATGCTACCAGCTATGTTTGGCTATAACTCATGACAACCTCAGTAGAAAGACGTTTACCTAGTGTAAGAAACCAGGTACCATATGCTAGGGCAGGGAACAAAGTAGGCCAGAATATTACAATGGAGCAGCTACCTATTCTTTACCTTAGGAGTATTTACTGTTCCTACCCCTGGCATGCTGAGGTGTCCTTTCTGGTCCAATAAACTGTTTTGCAAAGGATTGGATAATATGTAGAATAGTTGATAGATGCTATAGGCAAGGAGGTCATTCAGAGACATATTGCTGGACACAACAGAACCTTCTCCCACAAAACATCTCAATAGTATTCTTGGAAATCAATGTTGTTGCATGTGATCCGTATTAATTTTTCTTGTTTTATCTTAAATATATTTGAAATTTCAACACAATGCTGGCCACTTATTTCAATGTTCTTTTATTTTCAAAAGGACTGTGTGGTAGTTTAATTGAGATGTCCCTCATATGCCTCAGGCATTTAAACACTTGGTTGGTCCAAAGTTGGTGACCATTTGGGTACATGCAGGGGTGGTGGAAGCATTGGGAGGTGTGGCCTTGCTGAAGTAAGTATGTCACTGGGGTTGGGCTCTGAGGTTTCAGAAGACTCAGCCATTTCAAGCCACCCTCTCTTCTCTCTGTTCATGGATGGAGATGTGAGCTGCCAGCTGCTGCTCCAGAACCATGCCTGCCTGTCTGTTACCATGCTCCTCACCTAGTTGGTTATGGAGTCTTATCCCTTAAAACTACAATCCTCAAATAAACCCTTTCTTCTCTAAGCTACCTTGGTCATGGTGTTTTATCATAGCAATAGTAACTAATACAGATTCCCTCCAAGCATTAAATTCTACTTCATCTCAAGTGAGATGCCGTGATTTATCTTTTTATGAACATATTTAAAGTAAGTACACTGGTTGTTTTGGAGTATAAAGAAACAAAGATAAAGATTCCAGGTGTTCCATGAAATGCAAGGGGCTATATACAGGTCCTAAGTTTTATTCCTCCATGAATAAATCCATCTTGTTGGTTAATAATGCACTTATTCATTGATTCAGTAAATTATTTATATGTACCTAGTCTGTGTTGGGATTAGAGAGTTGTATAGCTCACAACTTAAAGGGCATGACAGGCCTTTCCAGAGTTTGTAAGGTAACCAGGTAAGAGGTAGCTGGATCGACAAGCTGTGGAAGAGCTCGGAGTTTCCATACAGTATATTTTAAGTTTCATAACTTCATACAATGCCACATTTTCCCCAATAATACCCACCAAGAGGCTCTGAGGCTCAAGAGAAGAGAAAGCAGAATCAAGTAGGTCCAAAGAGAAGTGTAAGAAAATGAGTCGAGGGAATTGCAGCTATTGTGTGAAGGATAAGATACTTGAAGGCAGAGAACAAAGTAAATTAGGAGAAAGACAGAGGAAGGGATAGGAGGCTGGAGGCAGCCAGCCTGAAGCCATGGTGCAGACTTCATAGAAGGACCACACACAGATGTCTGGGGCCCCAGGGCCCTGTTGGATTTAGGCCTAGACCAACAAGGGGAAGAACAAGCCAAAATAACAGGGAGAGATGCAAGCTATAAACAACGGTATGGTCATGACACAGCTGTACAAATTTTATATATTACAAGTTGCATAATAGGAAAACATCTATTTAATTCAGAAGGCACCAAGAAGATTAAAAAATAAGTGCAAAGGGACTAAGGAAATGATAAGGGTGTGATATTCCAGCCAATGATCAGACAGATTTTCAAATTTTCCTTTCTTTTCTTTTTCCTTTTCTTTTTTTTTTAACTGAGTCAGATCCAATATGCATTTGCTGCTCAGAGCTCCGGCTTGTGGATGTTTGGTTAGCAGGCATGGGGCCCCTATTTCTTTCATAATTGCAAAACCCAGTATCTATAATTGCAACTACTTTTGTCTATTTGTGCAATATATTTCTGTGGTACCCCATTTCATCCTTAAATGGAAAATTTTCATGACAGCTAAGGGCAGGAACACTTCAGAAGGAGCCGTTTTTCTACATAAGTCCTTCTCTAGACCACAATAATAGATGCAGATTTGACCCAGTCCATTGATATTTTCATAAGGATATTCAAAATGGGTGCTGCGGTAGATCAAGACAAAGCCACCTCAGTGAGGCTCAGCCTTTTGCAACCTGCACAAAAAACAAGGGAGCCAAATATATTATGTAGTGAAACATCATGCTTAGAATAAATATGGTAAGCTTTCTAGATAGTTTCCAGTGACCTGGATAATACATCCATACATGTATAATACACAATGCATCCATATATATATATATATATATATATATATATATATATATATATATAATTAATTATGTCAGGTGATGGATTCTGCAGAAGTTTATCCTAAGCAAGGCAGTTGAAGGTTTCTACACATGTGCCATATTTTCATCATTGGCTCCCTTCCTGATAAATGTTCAGATGAGAGGTGACAGTTATGCAAGTATCTGTTGAGGAAAAACAGCAGCTCAAATCTGGGTCTTCATCAGCTTTTGGTAGAAGTCTGGGTCTTACTCAAAATATAGGTGGGCATCTACAAATAGTATTTATTTTAAAATAATACTTTTAGTACTCTGATCTACAGATTCGGAAGAACTTAAGAGCTCTGGAAATGAGATCCTTTGTTAATTTGTGTGACTTACTTACAGATAAGTTCTTAATCTCTCAAAATAATGTATAAATCTCCAAATGTAATAGATTATGCATTAGGAAAAACGTAGAAATGTTTGCATTTGTGAGATGTAACTTTGGAACCTACTAGCTGCAATGTCTCCCACGCATGAGAGCGATGGTAACAGAGATGACAAGAGAGATTATAAGGTCACACTTGAGTCCTTGATCTACCGGTATCTGGTGTCCACCTTTGTGTTTATGGATAGCAAATAATACAGCCAGCACTCACTTTTTTAAATATTACATTTTTTTTTTTACTGTGTGAATACGGGTGGATATACATGCATGTGTTTGCCACAGTGCGTGACTGGAGATCAGAGGATGACTTGCAAGGATCAGTCATCTTCTTCCATGATAATAGGTCCTGGGTTTTGAACTCAGATTCTTAAGCTTGGTGGCAAACACCTTTATCCATTGTACTATCTCAACAGTCCAACCACTGAAGGACTGGAATTCAAAGATCTACCACTCAGAGATACGAGTGGGGGATGCAGGTGTGACTGATTTTCCCCTTTCTTGTGTCTAGCACATCATTCATTGGCTATTCAGCAAGAGCTCTATGATCAAAGTCCCACAACCCCTTTAGCTTATATCCAAGTGAAGATGATATGGGCTAACCTCTTTTCTATGTTACCTTGTGAGACAATAAGGGCCTAAATATCCAAGTGTGTGTGTGTGTGTGTGTTAAAGGGGAAGAGCTATAGAGGGATCTGGAACTACATGGAACTGAAAATCTGACAGTACCTGCTATTACAAATTATTGTAGCTGAGATCTGTTCCCTGGTGTGGCACAGTGACAAAATATTGACTTTCATAAATCTAACTGGAATCATGGAATCATAAGGAAGGAAATCCACCTGACTGTCCAAACAGATGGCCTTCATGCTGCTGGGCCTCCCCACTAGACCTAGCAGCCTGTTTTTCTCTTGCTCTCACAGAAAGATCAAACACAACAGTCTACCTTGCCCAAGTCCAGTAGAAAATGACTGCATCAAACCAAGTCATCCTGCTTGAGAAATCATATAATGAGGTTTAAGAAGTGAATTTTCATGATCAAAAGAGCCAGAATTAGTAACTTGGAATGAGTTTGTGTAGCTCTAGCAGTATTTAATTACATCATTCATACAAAAGAAAGTTTTGGGTAGGTAAATTTCTATGAACTGAAAAACTCTAAGATTTACCTTTCATCAAGCATGATAAGAAATTACTTATCTTTAGTGTGAGATGTAAAAGTAACAGATAAATGATGTGAATTTTGAGACTATTTAAAGCAAGTTTTTATTATTATTATTTTTTATAGTCACTTAGTTTCAAGAATCCTAATAGTCATGAGTCATATATGCCTCTGGGCCTAGTTCTTGATTCTTTCCATGTCTATAAACTTACTTAAAAAACAAAACTAAACAGGATGAGAAAATGGAGATTCTTACCAAACCTGCTTGCGAATTGGGTGAGAGCTCACAGAACTGTGTTTCCAAGCCCAGTGGAGTTTTGTTATGTCATATGGGTAACATGCAGTTTACCAAATGATAATTGTCCAGAAATTAACAAATAGGCTTCCAAACTTCCAAAACAGCAGATATAAAAGCAAGCTGGTGTCGGCCTGCAGCAAGCAACTCTGCTAGGAGTCATCAGAAAGGAGAGGGACACCTGGGCAGATGTGCTATGCATCAACTGGCACCATATATGTGACACCAGAAGCCCAGTGTGGACCTGTCCTCACAGTGGCCTGCTCCAGATGGAGGCTGCAGGGACGTTTCCAGCCTGCACTCACTGTACTACAGCGGCGTGCTGTCCTGAAGAAGTACAGTCAGCTCTCCAGACAAGCAGTTGCATTTCTCCTCCACTCAGGTAGCAAGTGGAATGATGGGGAAAGAGACCTTTCTACTGATATCGCCTTTATTTTTGAACTCCCAAAGACTCCACCTTCTTCCAGAAATAATTTCTGCTTCCCATTAGATTACCCACTGACTCTTAGAGTAGGAATCAGAATAAATGTAGCTAGAGCTCTGCCCCACTGTCAGCCTTATTTGTTTGGTCTACTCTCTTCTCCGGGCTCTGGTGGTGTGCATATATGAGCTCGGTAGCTCCAACCAGAGCAAATAGCAGAATTTTACCAGGAGAAGCTATCAAGGCAAATTGTTGGTTTTTCTCCCTATTACACAAAATATAAATGAATGCAAAGAGATTTTTCTTATCAAGAGAGATGTGGGAATTTCCAGAAATGTTTACGGAAAGAATAAGAATATTAGCAACATAATGAAAGGCTAAACAAAGTATTTAGGACATCATTTTAGAATTTCCAGGAACTAGTACCACACTTCAGATTTCTGGTCATTTCATTTTGTTTTGTTTTGTTTTGTTTTCTAGCCAGTTCAGGATGAAGAAAAGCATACACTAAAATCTAACTCTCCATGGAACCATGGTAACCATCATGAAGTTCTTACTGGAGTCTGGTAGAGGATGCTCAGCTCATACGCATGCTCTTATGCAGTCTTCACAACAGTCATCCATGTCAGTTCCCCTGTTATCCAACGCCACACAAAGAAGCTTAGAGAGCTACATAGTCAGAGCTACAGCATTCCTTGTCGGAATGATCTGCTCTGGGGCTGCTCTCCCCAAGTCCTGCCCCTAAAGGGGCATCACAGATTCTAAATCATGTAGACGCTCTCGAAGATGATTGTCCGTGATCACTCACTCAAAATCAATATAATAGTCTGTTTTTAATCTTAGGCCACACTTACTGCACTTCACTTAGGGTTTGTTCTTGAAAAGTGGGCTCACACATGGGAAGGACTGGCTGGTCTTACAGTGGAGCGCTGGATTCTGTTTACTTTGATTTGATTTGGCCTGAGCTTGTATCATATCAAGCAAACAAACACACTACAACTGTTTAGCGTCTCAGTAACGAAATGCTCTGGTCATTTTTGTAGCTAGGAACTTAGATAGTATTTCCTAAATGAAAATAGATAGTATTTAGATAATAATTCCTAAAGGAAAGTCCCAAATTAGTTTTTATGGCAAAGTTTTACCTCTTTACAACCTAATGAAATGACACTCCTTGGGAAATGCCGAGGAGAGACTGTGTTGTATTCTGGAAAAGAATTCCTGTTAAGGCATACAGTTCAGATTTGGGAATGGATGTAGGCGAGGAATTAACCCAGAGTAAGAAAAGCCCACACTGTTGTTTTATTTCAGTTGTACACAGAAAACCAAGGGATTAAGAAGGTCATAGATGCTCATCCTGAGGTCAGCTTTAGTAGCATCATTGAAAACCACCTCAAAAGAATGCTGCTCAAAGCACGGGGAAGGGAAGAGAGTGGCAACACGACAGACTTAATCTTGACCTTGCCTTTTGCTTCTGGAACTACCACAGGCAGAAAGGGAGCAATTACTCATGAGGCATTTGAAAATGAAGCAATTCAGCCTGAAGCCGAGGGAATGACCAAGTTGACAACCGCTGTGGGAAAAATAAGGAAGGAGCCCACGGTTAAGTTCTATGGATTATCCGCATAGCCTTGTGGTGGATAATGTGTGGGTTTCCTGATTTTTACAACCTATAGTGTTTCTTCATTCTACTTTTCCTGTTCTCCCATGCAATGTCTCCGATTGTGCTGCCTGTGAACTTCAGCTACGAAAACCTATTTTATGGGAAAATTATGCTGAAAGGAGCAATGCCGTCTCCTGAGTTCAGCAAGAAATCAAGTAAGATTGTACCCAGATCTGTGTGTTTTGAAGTCACTGAGGCATGTCAGAAACAAAGGGGGCGGTGCAGTGGTTGGTATGATGTAAACTGAAATCGTTAATGTGAAACCCAAACAGGAGTCACATGGCTGTTAAGGAGAGGCATTGCTGTACATTGTATTAATTCTCCATACCTTAAGATAATATGTTTCTGTTTCGTAGGCCTAATGTATCCTGCAAACCCTGTGGTACATGACTGCCCCCTTGCCTTATGGAAATATGTCTTCCCAGGTACTTTCATGACCTCCCTCCACACCATGTACTCTTCCACCTATCAACCCATAGCAGCCTCGAGCTCTGAGCCTGTCCAGGTGCTGACAGTCAACTATCTCCGCAGCTGTTTTCTGTCAACCCTAACCCTTCAGATAAAAAAGGGACACCAAAAGCCAGTGAGGGGCTGCTCTCTGAAACCCTGACATTTGGCCAGGCCCTTGTGCACTTCTAAATACAGCTTGCTTGAGTCAGACAGTCGTGGGAACACTAACGGGTCTAACGGTTAGCCTGCTGCTTCCACCGAGAGAAGATACGTCTCCCACCAAGCAGCCAATCCTCAGAGAAGACACCAAGTGCCAAAATGATGTCAGCATAAGATGCTCTTGGTGACTCCGAGGGACACACTAGCATCAACATGAGAAATGATTCCGATGGAAACTTTTATTGACCAAAATCAAAGTGTAATTTTTTTTAACTCTAAATATTTTCCTAGAGAAACTGAGTGGTTTTCAATGAAGAGCACATTAAAGTGGGATAATAACAATCAGAGAGAAGCACCACACAAAGACAGAGGCAAAACTACTGGCTGTATTATCTGAGGGAAATACTGGAGTTTCTTGACATCAGTAAATAGGCTACACCCCTAAATGGAGCAATCTCCTGGACCTTGAATTCCGAAGGCAACCGCTCATGTGGGATAATGGGTGGATGAGACAGTCGTATACGGGATGGTTCTATTTCATTTTTATTGCGTACATCCACTCGTGTGTGGGCATACATGCCCATATCCAGGCTGCACATGTAGCGATCAGGGAACAGTTTTCAGGAGTCAGTGCTCTCTTTCTACCATGTGGGGTGATGATGTCCCCCTCAGGCTGCCAGTGTCTTTACCCACCCAGCCTTTTCCCTGGCTTAAAGGAACATCTCCCTTTTTATTGTCTGATTCGAATGTGGTTCTTTTGCACTGTTCTTCTGTGAAGGACAAGAGCAAGGGTAAGTGTGGTGACAAAAGCCAGTAATTCTGGCATTCGGGAGATGAGTCCAAGGCCAGCTTGACCTGCACAGTACATTCCAGGCCAGCCAGGGTATAGAGCAATATCTCTTCAAAATAAAATCCCAAGGATATGACACCAGTGTAATGAGTGTTGGTGACAGAGGGGAGTATGGTATAGACTCAGCCAGCGATGTACTGCATAGACGAATGAGGACTTCCAGGTGTCAGTGGGCACTTCAGAGTCCCTTGAGACCTTAGATGAATCATCTCAGGTCCCCAGAGAGAGAGAGAGAGAGTCTGAGATCTCCAGAAATGTCTGCAGAATCTTAAAGACTGTTCCATTTCTGCAGTCTTTTGAACTTCTAATAATATGCCTCCTGTACTCCAATTTACCAATCCAGACATGCTTTAAGAAGCTTCATTCCATGTGATACAGGCATGCAAAAGTTCCACACTAAAGAGGGGAACGCAGAAGACATGCTACATCGACATTATGTATCACTAGGGTGACACATTTGATTTAAAAAGTCCTCTGTTCCCTCCGTGTATTATATGTCTGCTATACATCATCCAGGGCCAAATTTTCGCCTCTTCTCACAATCCACTGCCTTCTCTCTCTCTCACCACCATCTCCCTTGGGGGAAGCACAGCCCATATCTAGTTTCTCACAGGAAGCAGTTTAGATGTTTATCTCATTAGCTACTTATTCAATGTCAGCCATGCCTTCCTTCAGACAGGACTTCCTCCCTCCCAACAAGGCTGTCAAGATCTGCCCTTGGAGAAAGAGCCACCCCGCTAGGACGGAGGCACTGTTCCCACTGTCACTGACAGTCCACTGCTTATTAAAAAGCGGATCACAGTACTGATAGCATCCACGTGGTTTGATTTGTTCAGAATCTATCCTCCATCAATTCTCCAGTCTTCCTGCCAGTCAACTATGTCACTTCATGACGTCCTGTCCTTTTTGCCTGAGACTACCTAATGCTCTCTTCATGTCCCAGATTGTCTGCTGTGTGTGAGCATCCACTCAAGGGGCTTATGCAACAGATGTTTAAGCCAAACTACTTTCTTATTTATTTATTTATTTATTTATTTATTTATTTATCTATCTATCTATCTATCTATCTATCTATCTATTTATTTATTTATTTATCAGTTTCCTCTATGCACCTGTCATTAGGCTTCTTTGTACAGTCTGCTCATACTCCATAGTTATTTGCTAAACTTAAAGAACATCATTTCATTCTATGTATTCTAACTGCCTGCAGGGCACACATTTCGACGATCTGGAGATGTGTATGTCATCTTATACTCAACTTATCCAAAAGGAGCCTGACAAGAGACAGAAAGAGATATGAGGAGGGCCTCCCTATTCCCAATGAAACATTGTGCCGAGAACATTGCCGCTCTCATCAGTGAACTCACACACTGGCTCTGTACCAACCATATGCCCGTAAATGCATTTCCTTCTCTACGCCAGCCTCTGGCCCCACTGCCATCGTGGAGACAAGGATGTGGGGTAATGGATGAGAGCCCCAGAAAGAATTCCACCCCCACCTGCTGATGTGTTTGCAAAATAAAATCTATGTATATTCAGTTGCTGGGAAGCCAGGAAATAACAAACGAACTATATAAAAAAAAATGTATTACCGAGAACAGAAGGGCAAGGAGAGGTGCCCTTTCCAGAACAGAGCCCGTTCCAGACTCAAGTGTGAAGTCACTAGAGTGCTGGTGGTGTGTTCATGGTCAGCCCTATGTGCAGGATTCTCTGGGCTTCCTCCCTACAGCCTCTGGGCCCACATCGCCAACTGTCTTCACCAGTCAAAATTGCAGCCGTTGGCTAATCTATTTTCTTTCTTTTTATTTTTAAATAATTTTATGCATTCACTTGTATCCCAGCTGTAACCCTCTCCCTCTTTCCATCTCAATCCTCCCCTCCCTCCCTCATCTCCTCCCTGCCCCCTTCTGAGTCCACTGAGAGGGGGTGACCTCCTCTCCTTCCTTCTGGCCCTAGCTTATCAGGTATCTTTAGGATGGTTGCAATATCCTTATCTGTGGCCTAGCAAGGCTGTTCTTCCCTCAGGGAGGAGGGGAAGCTCATGAGTTCATGTCAGAAACAATTCCTGTCCCCCTTACTAAGGAACCCATTTGGATACTGAGTTACCCTGGGCTATGTCTGAGCAGGGGTTGTAGGTTATATCCATGCATGGTCCTTTGTTGGATAAACAGTCTCATAGAAGACCTAGAAGACCCCTGTGCTCAGATATATTTGGACCTTGTGGGGCTCCCTGTCCCCTCTAGGATATACTAATTCCTCCTTCCTTCATATGATTCCCTACACTCTGCCGAAGGCTTGGTTATGAGTCTCAGCATCTGCTTTGATACACTGCTAGGTAGAGTCTTTCAGGTGCCTTCTGTGGTAGGCTCCTGTCCTGTTACTTGTTTTCTCCTATTTCCAATGTCCATCCCCTTTGTCTTTCTAGGTGAGGATTGATCATCTTACCCCTGGACCTCTTTCTTGTTTATCTTCTTTAGGTGTACATATTTTAGAACATTATCCTATCTTATAGGTCTATAAAAGTGAGTATATACCATGTGTGTCTTTCTGCTTTTGGGATACCTCACTCAGGATGATTTTTTCTAGATCCCACTATTTGCCTGCAAAATTCATGATTTCCTTATTTTTAATTGCTGAGTAGTATTTCATTGTGTAGAAGTACCACAATTTCTGTATCCATTCCTCTGTTTATGGACATCTGGGTTGTTTCCAGGTTCTGGCTATTACAACTAAAGCTACTAAGAACATGGTTGAGCAAATGTCCTTGTTGTGTATTTGAACATCTTTTGGATATATGTCTAGGAGTGGTATAGCTGGATCTTGAGGTAGCACTATTCCTAACTGTCTGAGAAAGGGCCAGATTGATTTCCATAGTGGTTGTACCAGTTGACATTCCCACCTGCAATGGAGGAGGGTTTCCCTTTCTCCACAGCCTCTCCAGCATGTGTTGTCTCTTGAGTTTTTTATCTCAGCCATTTTGATGGGTGTAAGGTGAAATCTCAGGGTTGTTTTGATTTGCATCTCTCTGATGGCTGGGGATGTTGAACATCTCCTTATGTTTTTCTCTGCCATTGTATATTCTTCTACAGAGAATTCTCTGTTTAGCAGCACACCCCATTTTTTAATTGGCTATGTAACTTACTTGTATGACTCTTTCTTTATTCTTTCCCTTATCAAGCCTCACCTCAGTTCTGTCAGAAAGGCTGAAATAAAGCTTCCTGTGTGGATTTGAGGATATCACTCAGCAGGTAAGGACTCTTCTGGTGCAGGCAGGAGAACCTGCCTTTAGATCCCTCAAACCCATGTAGAATCTGGATGTGGTGTTACACACCTGTGATTTCAGCTCCGAGGAGCAGGGACAGAAGGACTGCAGAGATTTGCCAGCCTGCCAGCCTAGCAAAGCAACAAACAAAACACAAAAACCCTATGAGCTCCAAGCTCGATTAAAGACCCTGTCTCAAAGGAATAGAATAGAGAGCAATAGAGCAAGGTACCAAATGTCCTTCTCTACCCTTCACACGTGTGCACAGGCATGACCACCCATGCGCTGACACATATGTAACACTTCCTCTACCCACACATGCAGACACACACACACACGTTTCCTCTGTCATAACATTTAGGAAAGAAAAACTTCTTCCTCAGCTCCTCTGTTTTACAGACTTCATAGAGGCATCTGTGCCTCAGTACAGGCCAAAGTCTCACAAGGAATGAAATGTTGGAAGTGCAATCCCGGAGGGAATGCGGCTTTGGAACAGAGATTTCCAGGGTTCTTAAAATCACACCACATGTCAGCTTTAAGATCCGGAAAAGGAAATGAGAAGGAATGAAGGGTCATCCCCCGGGGGGTCTGGAAAAGGGGAGAAAGGGAAGACTGCTTTTCAGGGGATTAGGAAGAAGAAGTCCAGAATTTTGTTTCATGTGTAAACTGCAGAAAGAAAAAAAAAAAAAAAAAAAGCCTGCCTTAATCAGGAGCAGCTTGTTCTCTTCAGTTCTTCCCAATGACAGCTCTCATTCATTCCCAGGTTCACGCCTTTCACTGCGCAGACACCATACAGCAATGAACCACTGGCAGGGAGGACCCAGGCCCTGCCTCGGAGGCCCACTGCTCTGAGATTAGCTCCCCAAGGTTTCACCTCGTGAGATCGCTTTGCCTGGAATTCACGGAAAGCTGCGGTTCCTAATGCTTTGGGCCTGCAGAGTCTAAGAGTCTGTGTGTCTTAACATCTCTCAGGGAATCCTTTTGACCGTCTTCGCTGGGCCCCACTATGGGTAGTGAGGATCCAGATCAGACTCCAGCCAAATACACGTGAGGTGACGATTTCCCACCTCACAAGCACATTTCCTTCTGGGAGAGCTGGACTCAAATACAACTGGGGGAGCTCCCTCTCCAAAGACGTTTGTTACTCTTGGCACAGGAACTATTTTTGAAATATTATTTAAGCTGCTTGAGAATAGGAAGAGAAATTCAAAGCATTCAGAGTAGAAGGCACTTCCAACCCACAGACCACGGTTCCTGCAGCTGTTCTAGCACTGACTTGGGCTTTCTACGAGACTTCTGAGTCATCACGCATTCCTGGAAGACCAACGGCTCTGCCCATGCCACTGAAGTTTGGCACTGCTTTAGGGAACGAGTTTCAGTTTCTGCACTGTTAAAAAGAATGCAGACAGCATCGCTTCTAAGATTCCATAGCTTTAGCCATGCACAAGCTCAGACACACCATATCGAAGGACAGAGAGAGCAGCAGTTCTCCTAAGGGGCTGTGTATGCATACGCACAGGACGCAAGCAAACAGAACGCCACACATGCCTGGTCACTGAATATCCAGTGTTTCTCTCATCCCAAACCCACCATTACAAACACAATTGTGCGAGTGCCCCAAACCTGGCCACTTAATGGCTGTTCAGAGAACTACATGATCATTAAAAGCATCAAATCACTGATAAATTCAGACAGCGGAGGTCTAATACTTTAATTTTTACATTTTTTTTCAAGACATGGTTTCTCTGTGCAGCCCTAGCTGTCTTGGAACTTGTTTTGTAAACCAGGCTGGCCTTGAACTCAGAGCTTAACCTGCCTTTGCCTCCAGAGCTCTGGGATTAAAGGCATGCCAGCCTAGTGCAAGGTACAGTGAGAGACCCTGACTCCTAAGAATGAGGTGGTGAGTAAGAGCTGGGAACTCAAGTCTTCCTCTGGCCCCAGTGCTTGCAAACCCAGATACACACTTCCACACTCATAAAAATACGAAAAATGAAATAAAAGACTGATCTTTCTCATCACCAGAACTGTGATTACACCTTTAACCCTATAATTTTAAATGTTTTTTTTTTTAATTTAGAGTTTGTATGAATGCCAAGAATTAAGGAATAATTTGGGCCGTCATCAGTATATCAGTATTGTCTAGTAACATGCTAATCTATAAAAAGTTGCAAATGTTTACAGCAGCATAGCAGCTTTCACTGGTGTTTCAGCACATTCTTCCTTGACTGCAGCCAAGTTCATGGCACAGTCCATGCAGGACACAGCAGCCTCATGACATAGGCTGCCAATGATCAGCCTTCAGGAGATGTTGCTATTTCTGACAACTCTAAAGCTGTTTCTGTTTGTTTTGAGGAAGAAATCATCAAATCTGACTGGGACCAGCCATAGGCTTGTAACTAGCCAATGTCAACCACAGCTTCCAATCAAGAGTGGAAGGGGTCATGCAATAATTAACAATCTAACCAACGGTGTCAACCAAAACCAGCTTTCAGTTAACCAGGCCAGAGACTAGAGAGTAGCCTTCTCTTCATGTAGCATAAAGATAAAACATCACTTAGAAATGGTACAACTCATCCAGGAAACACCATTTTGAGGATGAAAAAAAAAAAAAAACAGAAATTTGTACTTCTTATAACAAATATCTTAGGGTGGAAATATCTCTCTTTGGAACTTAAGTTATTTTAGGTGGGTTATCTGTGTATTTATTGTTCAAACTTTGAGAGTTTGGCCTCAAGTAGTTTATTTTATTTTAGTTTTATTGATTATCTGGGAATCTCATATCAATGCTCCCTGATCATGCTCACCTTCCATTCTTCTCACGACCTCCTCTTCTCAAAAATAAGAAGAAAGGGTGGGAGAGAGAGAAAATAACTCCACTTTGTGTTGTTCATATACTTACTGGAGCATGGTCAAATTCCTAGTGACCAGCCCCACAAGGGAGGCTGAGTCTTTCTCTACCTGCATCCATGCCAGAAGCCATCTTTCCCATGAGGGGCAGGGACAGCTCTCCTGTGTCCTTGGACATCAACATAGCTTCAGGTGGCTGCTCAAACAACAGCTTGGACTTTGGTGGCAACACAAGCCACAGATATCAACATGGCCCCTGGCTGTATCAGGACCACTGACCTCATGGCTCTCAGTGGCAGCTTGGACAATAGGCCTCAACATGGCCTCAGGTGTCTTCTTATGCCATTCACATCAGCATGGCTTCCCAGGCAGCAAAGCCTAAGGGTATCACTAGGATATCAGGCAGTAGTACAGACTACATCCATCAACATGGATCTCAGGCTTCATCATGGCCTGGGGCCACAGCATGGACCACAAACACCAACAGTGGCAACACGGATCATGGTGGTTCTTTGAGGATGTCCAGTCCGGAAAGTGAGCCTTTCCTCATCTTGGGTCTCTGACATTTTCCATAGCTAGGGGGATCCCACAGCCAGGCAGCATATTCAGGAGGCTGAGCCTGCTTCTGCTGAAGCTCCAGGCTGCTGCTCACCATCTGGCTGACAGTACTGGGCAATGATAGCATGTCAACTTTAGTCCTCTCTTTCATCTGTCACTCCATCACATCTCCAGTTCTGCCTTCAACATCACTTCATTTTTTTCTGTCTTTCCAACCTTTCTATCACATATTTATTTGTTCATTGTAGTGGCACCTTCATTGGGGTGCTGTGTGTCTTCCAATGCTCTGGACTACCATTTTAAGGGTGTATATAAGATAAAATTTAAACATTCATAGAATAATATGTTTCAGTATATGTATATATTTTATAATGTTTAAATCCATGTGGCCTTATGTATCTGTTAGTTTTTACATTTCTTTATGGTAAAAAAAAAATTTAACTGTGCAGAGCATTGGTGTTCCACAGGGTCACCCCATTCTGCTCTACAGTAACACACTACTCTCCCCAGCTGCGGGTACTCGGGCACCCAGTCATCAAGTAAAGGGGCTAACCACAAAAAGAGCTTCCACGGGCTACATCTGAGCATATCCAAGTGGGTTCCCTAGTAAGGGGAACAGGGACTATCTCTGACATGAACTCAGTGGTGGGCTCTTTGACTACTCCCCCAAGGGGGGAGCAGCCTTACCAGGCCACAGAGGAAGATAATGCAGCCAGTACAGATGAGACCCGATAAGCTAGGGTCAGATGGAAGGGGAGGAGGACTTGGAGAGGAGAATGGGAGGAGATGAAGGAGGGAGGATGGGATTGATAGGGAATGAGGGAGGGGGCTACAGCTGGGATACAAAGTAAATAACCTGTAATTAATATAAAAAAAATAAAAATTTAATTTAAAAAAGAGCTTCCATGCCTATAGTTATTTAAGTAAAAATAATAAAAAAAATTGTGTGTGTGTGTGTGTGTGTGTGTGTGTGTGTGTGTACCCACAAGTGCCCAGGAGAAGCTGTGTTCATACTGAAGTCAATATAACTTACTAAGTAGTAAACCCTAGACAGATTCCTAACAATACAGGGCAGTGAAAATAATTTATCCCACCCTGATACACACACAAATGCAGAAAAGTGAATGAGTGTGTACCTGACAGGGGACTGTAATACTTCTTTTTCTCTGGCAAATATTTTTTCTATGAGTAGATTCACCAGCATGGATAGTCAAGAAAATTGAGAAATTAATGTGTTGCCTTTAATAAGCTTCTCATTATTCTAGTTCAGATTTGAACAAAAACTGCTAATAGAAAGCTAATAGACGTAAAAGAAAGAACACACTGTGAAATATAGATGTGTCTACTCAGGCTTACCTTTCTTTAATTCTGGGGCTGGGCTTCCTTGTGTACATTCCAGCAAATGCTAATGTACTTTCACGTGATACTCATGTCTGCCTGCAGGGTGATGGAGGGAGAGAATCATGGCCCTGAAGTTTTTCTCTGACCTCCCCAATAAACTGTAGCACATAGGTACACACACACACAAATACAAAGTCATAACAAATTTTAAACCAATTTCATTCTGCCCAGGTTTACAAAACACAAACTCAACATCAGTAAGGACAAAAGAGGACGGCAAAGTAGCAAAAACTCTGGATCTTTCTACAAACAGCCCAGGAGGAAGACAGACATCGACTCACCAAATTACTGATGCTCATTTATTGGTTAGCAAAATTTTTTTTATTTCTTTTATTAAAATATTTTCAAATATAGTATATCTTGGTTATGCTTTTTCCTCACTCTACCATCCTATCTCCCCCAATCTGTCTCTCATTATAAAACAAACTGTTTTCTAGGGGTTAATAATAAAATAAAATCAGGTAAAGCAAGACAAACACATCATAATGGGACAAAACAAAAGAAGCAAAAGAGCCCAAGAGAAGGCGTGAGACCCACTTGTTAACACACTCAAAAATGCCATTAAAACACAAAACTGGGAGCCATACTATATATGCAAAAGTATGAGAGAGGAAAAAGAGAGAGAGATAATAAGATAAAAGAAAAATAAGATTAAAAAAAAAGAGAGAGAAAGCCCTGACACAACATTATGAGACAAAACTCTCCAAATCATGTTGTTAAGTTCATTTTCTGTTGTCTTTCTACTATGGGCATCAGCCTACCTTTAAGAGTAGTTTGTTTCTTTAGTATATGTCTAATAACCACTTATGAGTGAGCATATACCATCTGTGTCTTTCTGTTTCTGGGATACCTCACTCAAGATGATCTTTTCTAGTTCTCACCATTTGCCTGCAATTTTCATGATTTCCTTGTTTTTTTGTTTTTTTAATAGCTGAGTAGTATTCCATCGTGTAAATGTACCACAATTTCTGTATCCATTCCTCCACTGAGGGACATCTAGGTTGTTTCCAGATTCTGGCTATTATGAACATGGTTGAGCATGTTGAGTACCTTCCTATAACAAACATGCTAAAAAAAAAAAAACATGCTAGAATGTAGAGATGAAGGCTCTATGTAGGCACCAGCTCCTCTACTCCATGTTCAGTGAACTGTGTAGGTGCTGTCTTCAGCAATGCGGCCGTACATGGAGTTTATGGAGAGCAACCCACAGTCTAGACAACAGCCTGGGTTGTTTGAAGTTTAACATGGACCCCATTTAGTCAACAACTTGATTAGATGTACTGGAATCTTCATTTGGGGACAAGAAGGGCCAGTTGGGGCTCTGTCTCTCCCATTATTTGATGATTTCATTTAGATTGCCTGCATATTTTATAAAGCTTCTACTGTATTAGGTCTCCGTACTACCCCTCAAATGCCCCTTTATTTTAGTTGTCTCTTCCCATGTTCCTTTCCTCATCCCCTCCTTCCCTCCCCTTCTCTGCTTGATTCTCCCGTTCCAATCCCTCACTCCA
Organism: Psammomys obesus; assembly: GCF_907164565.1. Taxonomy (NCBI): domain Eukaryota; kingdom Metazoa; phylum Chordata; class Mammalia; order Rodentia; family Muridae; genus Psammomys; species Psammomys obesus. The sequence goes on from NW_026594462.1 coordinate 3,188,864, forward strand.
AGTCTCTCCACAACTATCTATTCTATTTCCCTTTCCTAGGGAGATCTATCTGCCAGGCCTTTACTCTCACTATACGTAACCTCTATGGTTCTATGGATTGCAGCTTGATTATCCCTGCCTTCACAGCTGATATTCACTGAAAAGAGAATATTACCTATATTTGGTTTTCCTGGGCCTGACTACCTCACTCAGAATGAATTTTTTTCAAGTTCTATACATTTTCCTGTGCATTTAATGATTTCATTTTTAAAAAAAATATTGAGTAATACTCCGTTCTGTCAATGTAGCACTTTTTTCTTTATCCATTCTTCAGTTGTGAGACATCGAGGCTGTTTCCAATGTCTGACTGCTGTGAAGAAAGAAGCAGTGCACATGATTTAGCAAATGTCTCTGTGGTAGGGTAAAATGTCCTTTGGGTATAGCTGGTATCCAGGGGCATAGCTGGATCTTGAGGTAGATCTATTTTTACCATCTGGGGGAACTACCACACTGATTTCCACAGTGGCCATACAAGTTTCCACTCCCACCCGCAATGGAGGAGAGTTACTGTTAGTTTACATCTTTGTCAGCATGAGCTGTCTACTTGTCTTATTGATCTCAGCCATTCTAATGCGGGTACAATGCAATATCAAAGTAGTTTTAATTGGCATTGACCTGAGGACTAATTTTGTTAATTTGGATCCTCCCTCTCTTTACCATTTGGTTAATTTGACTAAAGTTTTGTCATTCATTTTGACCAATCAATTTGTTTCACCGATTCTTTGTAATGTTTTTGTTGTTGTTTCTATTTTATTGACCTCGGCTGTGAGTTTGATTATTTTCCATCACCTTCTCCTCTGGGTGTGATCACTCCATTTTGTTCTAGAGCTTACAGGTATCCTGCTGAGTTACTAATATGAGATCTCTCTCTCTCTTTTAATGTAAGCACTTAGTGATACAAAGTTCCCTCTTAGAAAAACCTTCATGTGTCCCATAAATTTGGGCATAGTTTGCGTTAATTTTCATTCAATTTTAGAAAGTCTTTAATTTCTTTCTGGATTTCTCTCTTGATCAGCTTTTCATTTAGCAGTGATTTGTTCAGTTTGTAAGCTTTCTCTTGTTTTTGATAACCAGCTTTATTCCAGGGTGTTCAGATAAGATGCAGGGAGTTATTTCAATTTTCTTGTATCTATTAAGACTTGCTTTGTGTCTGAGCATGAGGTGAGCTTTGGAGAATGTTCCCTTAGCTGCTGAGAAAATGGTATGTTCTTTTGTGTTTGGGTGAAATGTCTGGTAGGTATCTGTTAGCTCTGCTGGGCAGTGGTGGCACATGCCTCTAACTGGATTTGGAGGAGAGGAGGGTAAGGTGAATATCTCAAGTGAGCTTGCTTGTCCCTGGCTGGCTTGGGCCTGTGGGTTCCCAGGACATCAGTTTTTTTTTTTTTTGACATACAAATTTCCTGTAATAGATCTTCAAAAACATTTTACTTGTTTATTGAGACAGTCTCTAGTTGGACTCAAAGCAATCCTCCTGCCTCAGCCTCTTAAGTGCTTCAATTGCAAGAATGACCCTCACCACAGCAGGCTCCAATAATTTCTTTCTTTTCTTTATTCTTTCACAGTTTTATACATGTAGGTAGCGAATCTCTGTTATTTTAACTCTCATTACCCTCCTTTATTCCCTCTCCCTCTACTGCTGAGGCCCTTCCCCCCAAGCAGGCTTCCACTCACTTTTATGCCTTTTTGTTTGCTGGACTCTCTGGTCTTGATTAGGGACGCTTGCCTGAGCAGGGGTGCAAGGTCACTTACTGGAGCAAGCGCAGCTCTCAGCTGAGGAATGTGGCACTTTGACCAGCATAAGTCTCTGCATTAATCAACACCTGCAGCAATAAGGAATGTCTTTGAGGAAGGTTGAAATGTGCGCTAATTGGAGTACAATTTGGGAGTTAGAAGACAGATGGACAGACGGCATGTCCTTTAGCAGAACAACAGTATAGGTCCTCCTCTAGGGTTTATGATCTCCCCAGTCATAGGCTCCTGTCCGTGCTTGTAGTGCTGATCCCAAGTTCCCTCTTGTGGAGTGGAGCTCAAAGCCAGCCAGGAAGTGGCTGATCGCCCTTCTCATGCCACTGCTGCACTGGTGGGCACATCGTGGCTGGCAGGTGGGTACTGGCTGGGTTAGACTGTGTAACCAAGAACGATGTTTAGTGTGTGTGTGTGGCGGGGGGGGGGCTCTTCTGTGACTTCCCCAACCAACAACAACTCATAGAAAGGTATTCCATGTTTGGAACTGGTGTTCTTTATTTAATATTCCATTGTTAGGGGAAGATTAACTCACACCCAGAAAGACAATGCCACATGCTGTGTCCCATATACAGATCCTAACTATGAATTTTTGTTTGTTTGTTTATAAAAGACAGGGTTTCTCTGTGTAGCCTTGGCTGTCCTGGACTCGCTTTGTAGACCAGGCTACCTTTGCAGAGATCCACCCGCCTCTGCCTCCCCGAGTGCGGGATTACATGGGTGTTTAGAATTGTGTGTTTTTTACTTGAAGTACCTGTGGAGGCCAGGAAGATATTTCTCTTACCATGAAAGGGTCTGGCCTGTACTCTTTCCTGAGAACTATGTAACACTCCTTACAAGATCTGGGGTTACCAGATCAGGTGGAGAGAAACCCCACTGAGAAAAGGGAGTCCACCATTACAGTCCGAGTACAGAGGCTATCTGGAAATGTCAGACTTCAACCTTATCCATCAGGGTCGCACAAAATTCATCCAATAATTCGTCTTTAAAAACATACCACAGCTTCAGAATGGCAATTGTAACTGTATAGACTGTTAGGACCAAATAAATGATGATGCACACAGCAGATTTTGTATGAAAGAGGTTTTTTAGATGGAGATGAAGAGAGAGAGAGAAGGAGAGAGTGAGACATGATAGGGGGAATAGAGGGGACACCCTGACAGAGAAAGGGGAGAGGGCAAGAGAGAATAGGGCAAGAGCCAAAAGAGAGAGAGAGAGAATTGCGGGTTGATCCTTTTAAGAAGCAACATAACCACGCCTGCCAGGTGTGGTTACCTGGCCAGCGACACATGATGACATCATAGGTTGCCAGGCAACCCGGAAAGCAGGTTGCCTAAATTTTAACATAGACAGACACTGATATGTATACATTTTGGGTCTGGCTAATCTCACATGCATTAATTTTTGTATGTTTATTTGTATGCTCTTAACAGTAAGTTTTATTTTTTAGGAAGAAGTTATTGGATTCTAACGGTTTTCTCATACGTCAATAGGTTTGACTCTCTCTCTTTCATTCTCTTCCCTACTTACCCCACCTTCTGCTTAACTCTTTACACTCATACTCTCCCCACCCTACCTTCACATCACATGTGTTTTGCTATTTCCCTATCCCTTGGGGCCTTTTCCCATTACATCTCCCGTTCCTTGCTATCTTCACGAGTATGGTAGTCACATCTCTGGTACATAAAAATGTCAGTAGTGCCTCTGATGTACAAACTGAACAGATACACATGCAATTACCCAACACTGATGTCCAGTGCAGGTTTTTACAAGTGAAAACAGTATCAAATCTGCATCATGACAGAACCTGACTGACTTATTTTGAAAGCACCTTGACGTCCTGAAGACCCAAGGTATCTCACCATAGAAAACAGTGGTGCATGCTCTCTGTCCATCAGCTTTTTGGCCATGGGTAACTTTTCAGGCTAGAGGTTCCTGTGGTGAGTACCTGGCCTTTGGAGCTCCCATAGCCAAATAAGAATGGATTAAGCAGCTCAAGATAAAACTGCTCTGAGGCCAGGATCCTCTACAGGAAATTCTCCCTCTTAGCTAAATGCCTCCTGGCTGGGAAAGGAATCTTCTTGCCCTGATCCCCTAAGATTACAAATTTAGAGGGCACATCTGCCTATTTGAAACTAGATTAATGTCAACAGTTTTATTTTTCTGTCCTGGTATGCTCAGCTGGGGGACAGAGGTGCTTCGTAGTAACCAGGGGTGCTTCATGTTTTGTCCCAGGGAAGAGGTGCTGCAGTGCATGGAACAGTTCAAGTCTTAGTTCATTCATAAGTCACGTGGCCATGGGCAAGTCACTGAACTTATGTGAGCCCCCGTTTACTTACCCACAAACTGGAAGAGCGGAATGAGCATGTGAACAACTCAATTGATATCAATATCTTAAAAACACTGGTGAACTTAATGATGGCTCTTGAATTGCAAACTTCAGTGCAGGGGCCATGTGTCATTGTCATTGTTACTTAGGGTTCTATTGCTGGGAAGAGACAACATGACCAGGGCAATTCTTACAAAGGAAAACATTTCATTGGGTCTGGCTTACAGTTTCAGAGGTTCAGTCCATTGTCATCGTGGTGGGAAGCATGGCAGTGTACAGGCAGACACGGCTGTGGAGGAGCCTAGAATTCTACATCTTGGTCCGAAGGCAGCAGGGAGAGACTGTTTATCACACCGAGGGCGGCTTGAGCATATATGAGACCTCAAAGCCCGCCTCCACAGTGACATGTTTCCTCCAATAAGCCACACCTACTCCAACAAGGCCGCACCTACTAATAGTGTCATTCCCTATGGGCCAAGCATTCAAACACATGAGTCTATGGGGGGGGGGCATACCTACTCAAACCACACAGTCATTATTCTCACTAAGCATTTCTAAGCTAGAAAAATGGAATTACCCCTACTAAGTTACTCATCCATGTGATAAGAAGTCCCTTAACACCCCCCCATCACTAAAAAGTAAATGAGAGTATGGCCATTTATCAAGCATAAAATTGAACTTTTGGGAGGCCAGTAAACCTGAAAACATTTGACCTTTATTTTGCATCATGTCAAAACCCATATGTCCTTTTCTATACTAACTGTAGTTCAGTGCTGGCACTAATAAGCCTTCTCAGCATAGCTCCAGCTTACTGAGCATGGTGCAAGTATTTTTGATATTCTAACCACATTCCTACATTAATATTTAAAGATATGATAACATTTTTGTAGAAGCAGTGCTATTGTTCTTATCATAACGTAAGTGTGTAGTTCCGTGATTGAAGAAGAGAAGCAACTGGCCTAAAGTCAAATGACTAGGGTGTTTTAGGTTCAGATTAAACTCCAGACAGTAAGACTTATTCCTGACCTTAACAATTACATGAGACTGATATAAAAAAATAAAGTAATAACTATCAACCTGAATTCAGTTCACAAGATTCTTTCTAGAGAGATATGGCCAATAATTGTGAACTTAATGAAGTGAGTTTCAAGGTCACAATCTGGCAAGGCAAGAACTGACCTCTGAGTTATTCTGATGCAAGCGATGAATGGTAATTATTCAGGGAGAGTCTGCCAAGCACGAGGTAGTGAGTTAGATATTAGACATCATAGGGAAGCCCCAGCTAACTCATTAGCTCCCTGCTATGAGACCAACAATTATGTAAGTTACATGAGGCTAAATAGCCAGCAAATGGAAACTTTCAGATCTGAACCTGTATCTTTCAAAGTCTAAGCACTCAGAGTACTCTCACAGGCCTTTCTTGGTCTATTATTCTATCTTACATAATTTCTTGATTTTACTAAAGAAGAAAATATTTCCAAGATATTATTTCATGAGCAGAATTTGCACAAAGGGTTTTGAGGTAAAACCAGGGCCTTCTAAGAGGTATTATATTTCCTATAATTTTCCTTTCATTAAATTTAGCATACTTTGTTATGAATTATTGTATTTATCTCTCAGGGAAATGTTAAGAGCAATAAGCTTCAGTTAAGTATTGTGTTCATTATTTTTCTCACCACTGTGGACAGTTTCTAGGCAAATAACTTAAGAGAAACATTTATTTTGGCTCACAGTTTGAGGAGATACAGTCTAGCACGGTAAAGAAGGGTCAGTGTCTGGGAGAGTCTATCTCAGCTGCAGACCAGACCATCAGGGAGCAATCCAACTAGGTCCAGAAGCCAATCCCCAAACTCACCTTGCTCTACCTAAGTCCCACTTCCTAGCAGTTCTACAGCTTGTAAAAACAGTGGCACTGTCTGGAGCCAGCTGTTCAAACATGTGAATCCATACACATGAAGACTCACTTTTCAAACCCTAAGAGGTGTTTTTAATACCTATAGTGAAGTTTCACAGGAATGCAAGTTTGGAAAGTATTTTAATAAAAATATAAGCCACTAGTCACACTGTGAAAACTGGGAGACAAAATCTTGAATAACTGGAAACTTTTTATACTCTATTAAAAATTAGAGCCTTCTTTATTCAAAGGTGCCTTTGAGAACATCTTTCCCAATTCTCTTTTTATTTATTCAAGCTTATTTGTTCAGATAAAAGTCTTGAAGGGACATATAATATGAAGATAAATAGGCTGAAACATTCAAATATAGAAAGAAATAAAAATGAAAGATATGATTTCATTAGCAAACCAGAGCCCATGATTATCCTCTGCCATCAGTTCCATCTGTGGTTTCTTAGCAACAGAAACAAAAATGGAAACAGTTATCTGAATGTAATTTATCTTGTATTACATAATAATATCAATAACTAATATCTGTAGTAATGAAAGAGTCTCTAGTACAAAACTATCTCCCTGGCAAACACTCTCTTCTAAAAAAAAAAGGGGCATTTTTACCTTTCGCACAATTCCAGATTAGAGAGCAATGTCCTCTCAAAAGCAACAGTTTTGAAATTATGTTCTCCTGGGAGCTGTTTGTAGATCTACTTCTCTCCTTACTAAAAACAACCCCAGCAAGAAAAAATGTCACAAAATAAATGATAACTTTTTCGAATCTTTAATTTCTCAAAAAATACTGAATCAATAAATAAAGGAAAGGAAAATGGAAAGAGGAAGGGAGCACTCACTATAAGAGAAGCATAATTGTACAAATCAACTTTTAATATATGTGTATGTTTAAAAGCATTTTAATCTAAAAATAATTCTTCAATTAAAATAAATGCACAACATACCCAAACTTAAGAAATACAATGAAGGCAGATCTAAGAGGCAAGTTCATGGCACTAAATGCCTACTTTAAAAAACTGGAGAGAGCTCAAACTAGTAACTTAACAGCACACCTGGAAGCCCTGGAACAAAAGAAAGAGATCACACTCAAAAGGAGAAGATGGCAAGAAATAATCAAACTCAGTGCTGGAATAAAAAAAAAATAGATGCAAAAAAATAAATGGAACAAAGAGTTGGTTCTTTGAGAAAATAAAAAAGATGGACTAACCCTTCGTGAAATTAACTAAAAGGTGGAGTGAGAAGATGCAATTTAACAAAATTAGAAATCAAATGGGAGACATAACAACAGATGTGGAAGAAATCCAAAGAACCATAAGAACATATTTAAAAAAGAAAGTACCCCACCAAATTGGAAAAATCTAAAAGAAATGGATAATTTTCTTGATAAATACCATATACCAGTTAGATCAAACTCACATGAGAAATTTAAACAAATTATAAATTCTAGTGAAGAAGAAGTAATTAAAAGTCTCCCAGCTCCTTCCCCCTCAAAAGTTTAGGGACAGATAGATTTAGCTCAGAATTTTACAAGAGTTTCAAAGAAGAGTTAACACCAAAACTCCTCAAATTGTTCCTCAGAATAGAAACAGAAGAGGCACTGCACAGTTCATTTTATGAGGCCACAGTTATTTTGGTACCCAAGCCATAAAAAGACCCATCAAAGAAATAGAATCACAGACTAATCTCCCTATGAACATGAATGCAAAATTTCTCAATAAATTACTTGTAAACTGAATCCAAGAACACATCAAAAAGATTATCCACCATGATCACACGGGCTTCATCCCAAAAATACAAGGATGATTCAATATATGTAAATCAATAAATGTAATCTACAATACAAACAGACTAAAAGACAAAAACCACCTGATTTTCTCATTAGGTGAAAATAAAAATAAAAATAAGGCCTTTCACAAAATACAGCATCTCATTCTCCATAGCCAACATCAATGTAAGTGGAGAGAAACTCAAAGAGACAGCTAAAATGAAGGGAAATGAAGGGGCATTTGAGGGGTAGTTTGAAACATAATACAGTGGAAGCTTCCTGAAAACATATACATATATGAAGGTGATTTAAATGAAATCAGCAAATAATAAGGGAGATGGAGTGCCAACTGGCCATTTTTTGTCACCAAATGAAGCTTCCAGTACCAGGATTCTGTAGCATCTAATTGAATTGTTGACCAAAGAGGTTCAATGGGAATGCCCAAACAAGCTAGGCTTTTGCAAGACTGCAGGTTGCTCTGCACAAACTGACCACAAAGCCCTATTGATGAAGACAAGGCCTACAAAATTCATTGAACACAGAGAGGCTGAGCTGGCACCTACATAGAGCCTTCACCTCTACTTTTTGGTATCTTTGGTACAGAAAAGGACTGTGCATACTATAAAGGGGAAACATAAACTGAAAACCAACCAGAACCCCTTTGATCTACAGTGGTGTCCTGCCTGTAAGATACACTACTTTAATAGTGGCACAAAGTGTGTGTGAGTAACCAAACAGTATCTGATTTGACTTATGGCCCATTCAACGAGATGGAATACATACCCAATGCTGCGTGAATGACCAAGAACCTGAGACTAAATAACCTATGGACCTCAGGAAAACCAAATACTACTGTTGTTAAAAGAAAAAGAAGAGGAAGAAGGAGGAGGAAGATGAAGGAATGGATAATAATAAACTTATTCCTGTTTACATTCTGCTAAACACATAGATCAGTGCCTTGCTCGGCTATCATCATAAAAGCTTCCTCCTGCAGCAGATGAGAACAAATACAGAGACAAATACAGCCAGACACTATGCAGAGTGAGTGTGAGACATCTTAGAACACTCAGCTCTAAAAAACATGTCTTCATCAAAACCTTTCTCTCAGGGATCAGGAAACCCTCCTGAAAAAGAGGCAGAAAGAGTGTAAGAGCCAGAGGGGGTGAAGGACAACAAGTAAAGCCCTTTCTATCAACAGGAGCAATGCATTTATGAGCTCACAGAGACTGAGAAAGCATGCCTAGGGGCGGAAGGGTTCTGACAAGATGGAGCCCTAGAGCTGAAGGAGGTAGTGGGCACACACCCCATTCTTAACCCAGAAGCAATCTCCAATTGATAACCACTTGCAAATGAAAATTTAGGGTCCTCCAAGGAAGTCTCTCTGGGGAAACAAAGTACTCTAAAGGGTAGGCTGCATTCCAACAAAACACTAAACAACAGAACATCATATTTGGAGGTTCCTCAACTCTCAATGTCCTGTTAGGGCTTTCTTTTCTTTATAAATGATATTATTTTTATTTTATTTTATTATTTTATCTTATTTTATTTTATTCTCCCTTTTTACTCTACAGGTCCTTGGTGTAGATATTATGGTTTCAAGTTTACTGTTTTCATGGAATCTCTGAGTATGCGATAGAGTGAGTCTCTGTTTCTTCTGCTTTCTCTTGGTCTCTTTCCCTTCTGTTTGTTTTGTCCAATTCCAATGTGTTAGTTTTTGTTTTATCTTATTATGTTATATTTTATTATTATTCCTTAGAAGCCATTTGTATTCTAATAAGACACAGAAAGGGTGTAGATCCAGATGGGAGGGGTGGCAGGAGGAATTGGAAGGAGTAGAGGGAGGGAAAATCATAATCAGGATATATTATGTGAAGGAAAAAAAATACATTTGCAATAAAGGGAAGACAAAAACGAATTCTTCAAGATCTCAAGATTCAGGTGACAACATTCTTCTTCCTATCATTCAAAGGCATCCTCTACCATGATCACCTAGTGATTCAGAAGAGCCACACTCATTCATGTAGATGCTGTAAGAGCGGAAGAGAATAGCGAGGTTAGGACTGGTTTCAATAATATAAAGAGTGGGCAGCGTGGTGCAGTCCTTGAACCCCAGCACTCATGAGGTAGAGGCAGGCAGAGCTCCAAGTCCGCAGGCCAGGACAGCCAGGACCACACACACACAAAACCCTGTTAAATAATAACTTAAAATAATTTGAAAAAGAAAAGAAAAACAAAGAGCTATGATAGATTTGTTTATTTAAACAGTTATACAAACCCAATACATTGATCAACTAAAATGTTAGTAAGTGCAACAGTCACCAAAGCCTATGAAAATGCTACAATCCAACAGTCAAATCTAATGAAAGATAAAGTAGAGTAATCCAGGCTTTCCATCGGCATGCTGTGGCTATGACCTCTTGTCATGAACAGAGGCTGTAATAGAGAACACTCCTGGGGCTCCTGAGCACACAGGCTGGCCTCTTTACCACCCTATGAAAATCTAGTATTTTCTAGTTGTGAGAAAGGATAAAGCGGGTACCAAAAGAAACTGATAAAGACAGACAAAAAGCTCAGTTTGAAAGAAGCAGAAAGTCATTGAATAAACAGTTACGAAGTCTTAGAGAACTGTAGCCAACTTAGAACCCGATATTGGAAATACCAGCTATATTTGTGAACATTTCACAGGAAGAGGACAGGTTAAAGAGTTAAATAGGCCTATCCAAGGACCATGCATGGAGATAACCTAGAACCCCTGTACAGATGTAGCCCATGGCAGCTCAGTCTCCAAATTGGCTTCCTACTAAGGGGAACAGGGGCTGTCTCTGACATTAATTCAATGTCTGGCTCTTTGATCACCCCCCCCCCGAAGGGGGAGCAGCCTTGCCAGCCCACAAAAGAAGACAATGCAGCTAGTCCTGATGAGACATAATAGACTAGGGTCAGATGGAAGGGGAGGAGGACCTCCCCTATCAGTGGACTAGGGAAGGGGCAAGAGAGGAGAAGTGGGAGGGAGGATGGATTGGGAGGGGATGAGGGAGGGGGCTAGAGCTGGAATACAAAGTAAATAAATTGTAATAAATGAAATTTTTAATTAAAAAACAATAAAAACAAAACAACAACAACAACAAAAGAGTTAAATAGAAAGTAAACACACCAGATGCTCAAGTGATGGCGGAGTGCTAGGAATTTTAGCAGATTATAAAATCTGCTTCTGCACTGAAGCACAAGAAAGCCACTGGGACCAGGGAGATCCCCGGTGGGTAAGAATGCTTGCTGCGCAAGCATGAAGACCCGAGGTCACAAAACACAAACTGCAACCAAACACACAGCCGCAACCTCAGTGCTGGGGATCACTGGGGCTTGCTGACAGCCAGCCTCGATCCAAGGTCTGTTAGAGACACTGTCCAAAAGGAATAAGGCAGTAGAGGTGGAAACCACAGCCCTCCTTTGGCCTTTCTGCAGGTGTGTGTGTATACGTGTGTGTGTGTGTGTGTGTGTGTGTGTGTGTGTTTACTTGACACACACATCTAGTGTGCATCACACAGACAACACACACACACACACACAAACACAAATATTTTGATTTTCTTTCCCAAAGAGGGTACCACTCAGAATTGTTCTCCCTCAGCCCCTCAGTGTTTTCTCAGATTAAATACTGTTCTTTAGCTTTCAATTACACACGCTTTTCCTTTAGTGATTTTAGGGATTGAACATAAGTACTAAGAATGGTAGCAAAGTGCTTTTCCAGTTTTATGCCCGGCCTCAGCACCTTTTCCGTTTGATCAAGGTCTCCCTAAATTGTCCCGGATAGCCTTTGACTTGGCATGTAGTCCAGGCAGGCCTTGGAATTTGTGATCCTCTTGTCTCAGCCTCCAGAAGAACTGGGATGCAAGCATGTTCCAGTACACCTATGTATACCAGTACACCTATGTATACCATACAAAGAGAATTTAAAAGTATTCTTTCTTATTGGTAACTATACAAGTTCATACAAGTATATATGTTAGTTCAGCTTTTGTCTTAAAATAAGAATAAGAAATTAACAGTGCCCAGGTTAGTACACATCTTTAATTCCAGCACACAGGAGGCAGAGACAAGCAAATCTGTGTGAGTTCAATGCCTGCCCTGTCTTCATAGTAAGCTCTAGGACAATAAAATCTATGTAGAGAGACCTTGTAACAACAAAACAAAACAAAACCAAGTAATAAAATTGAAAATATAGATATAGAGGAACCAAAGAGGCAAAAACCTGCCTAAGGTTTTAAAAAGTTTATTTAGACTTAACTTCTTATCAATATTTGAATTTAGTTGTTAAATCCCTTTGGGGTTGCTTGTAACAGGTTTGAAGTCAAATTTCTATCTCCATTATTAGAATATTTGATTCAGTCCTAAGAGCAGAGGAACACCTCACAGTTCAGCATAATAGAAACTGATTTTACTTTTGAGGTCTAGCGAATGCAGGGGCATATGAAGTTGTCTAGCTCTTAACCAGTTTGTATGGCTTTCGTTTTGTGTCAGGAGAACAATATAAAAGTTAAAAGACTGAAATCAGTTCTTTTCAAATCACGATCTTAGTTGATTGTGATTCCTTAGTTCCCACAGTTATAAACCCTCAATGGTACTATTATGTATTGAGGATGATTTCTATGATATAGGAATTTTTGTCAAAGTTCATTTTCTTATATCTCTATGGAAAAATAAATTAACTCAATAAAAAAATATCTACAAACCAAATCTTAGTGTCTAGCATATTCTGACATTTATCTACATTTTTCCATGATATCCTATAGTTGGGCTTCATGTTTTGAAACCCACTGTTCTGTTATAAGCATTTCTCATCCTTATTATATTCTAGTATTTCTTTATTTCAGCCACACTTGTATGACAGTTATAAATTATTTAATTAACTATGTAAGAATTTACTTCAACATTCTAGTATTGTTAAAACACTTAAGTTACCTACACTTCATCACTGGAAATAATACAAATGTCTCCCATTAAAACTAAGCTGTTCAACAAAATATAATTTAAAAAGCAAAAATTAATACATTTATAGCCGAATGCAAAACAAGTCAGGGAAAAATTCTCAGTTGCCAGGAATATAAAGAGCCCTAGAAGTATTGAGAATGGGCAATGAGGAAATCTTTCTTTGAACAAAATGAGTAGAATCAACATAGACTAAAGGGTTGGAAGCTGAAATGTAACAGAAGTTAGGAGATGGGTTGAAGCCACACCCAGAAAAGTCAGAAATAAACTGAATTAGTTCCAGATCTATAAAAGTGGCTTTCTTCTACTCTATGAGCTGTGCTGGCCAGCCTGAGAATCGTATAAGGTGACTGTGAACATAAAGTAAAGATTGAAAATAAAATCCTTTTTACCAAAGGTTAATATCAAATATCTTTGTCATGCAGGAACATGAGGACCTTTTCTTTGGGTCTGGAAATTCTAACATAAGAAATTAGTGGACTCATTTGTCTAAGTCAGTAAAGCTCAAAAATCAAGGCCAATATAAAGTCATTCTCCAGGAATGACTCCACAGGGACAATTCCTAACCCAGGACACTGGCTCTTCATTGGTAAACAAGCCTCCCTGAAAAATTGCTCAGTAAAAACTTGTAAGCACTGTGGATAAATGAGTCATGCTGAAGCAGAGTGAGTAGGCCAGCTAAGAGAATCATCCACGACCAGAGAAGTAGAGCAAAAGAAATTTACCAACAAATAATGAAAATTAAAACAGTCAAAGAAATAGAAGAATTAGAGGTGCAGTAAAGAAAAAGAGAAATTCAAGGGGATAAAATTTGTCATCATTTTAAAAATGATTTACTGCTTTCAGTTCAAATGTCTTTAGGTAACACTAAACAAAATGTGCGGCGCTTCAGGGTCAAGGAGTGCAATCCATAATGGCAATAAGAAATGAGAAATGGGTTATGTAAAGCTACGATTAATAGTGCAATGGACCTCCTGAGAGCCGGGTTCCCGCTACTGGAGAAATGAATGGCAAACATAAGAAGGTTGGATTTGGAGGCATCGATGAAATTCATGGATGTCTATATAGATGGACTTTCAAATAAGTATAGAGATTGATGTTAAACATATCTGCAATAAATTATAGATAGATGTAGAACTACATGGATGGTTAGACAGAAAGAGAGACAGAGAGGGTCAGATAGACAGATAAATAGGCCGTCCTAGGAGCAATAGTAATGAGTGGATAGTTTTGTGTAATGTAATGTCTAGACCCCAATTTTGTAAATAACCTTGAAACTGGCTGGGCAAGAGAGGAGTTATTCCAAGAGTGACTACTGTATCCCTCCTTTGGCCTATCTGACTATTGAAACAATAGACCCTGTAGTGGTTTGAGAAATTACCCCAACAGCTCATATATTTGAATATTTAATTCCCAGCTTTCCTGTTAATGATAACTTTGCGGGGGTGAAAATTCACCATATTCAGTAAGAAGCTCATCAGAAGGTCTTGTGATGGTCACCGAGAGCCTGAGCTGGTGAATTGAGACACATTGTGACATTGAAGGTTAGCAGCATGGTGTATAACCCTTTACTTAGTCAAAAGTCCCAGGCGAGCTAAGAAAGCGGCACCCGCCATTACTGCTTTGCAATGTTCGTTTATCTGTTTGTTTGAGACAAGGGTTTTATCATATAGTCCTGGCTGACCTGGAACTCAAAGATCTTCCTGCCTCTGCCTCCCAAATTCTGAGATCAAAGGCATGAGCCATCATGCCTTGCTGCTTTACAGTTTGGAGACTAATCCACAGAAATAATTAAACACCACTTCCAAGGTCATTGAAAGTTTTTCCCATAGAGCCTTAGACATTCACTGCTATCGTGTCATTTACATTTATACTGTAATGATAATTTAGTAGTCTTTATGTTTGCAAACACTAATTCAGTTCTAACATGGGTGACAAGCATGATTTGGTTTTTCTAAATGTCACAAATGTGTTCTTGTTGTCAAAGAAATCGCAGAGCAGCACTGTACTGAGTAAAGTGATCCCGGGAACATCACACTGGTGCCCAAGGCACTTTGCTCCAAGCTCAGCATTCTTTCATCCTAAGCAGTGTGTATCTGTCCCTCTGGCCATTCTCTAATTGGCACTACTGAGGAGCATGAACAAGGAGAAAACATTCATGAGGAAATTTTAATCGGGTGGAAGGCATGGATACAGAGCACAGAATTAACCATGGACCAAAGAGACCGTAGGATAGATGCTGGAATTTCTAAGTATACAATCTAAAAACCTCCAAGAGAAACTCATTATTGTTCAATAGACACCGGTCCTTCCTTCTGTGTGCGCACGTGGGTAAGGGGAAAGCTTGAAACCTACGTTATCTCTGGAGGCCAGCTGTGCAGCTTGGTCCTCATATGCAGATGATTAAGCGGCCTGCCTTCTGCCCTTGGAAGATGCTGTGAAAGCTACCGAGCAAGTTCACAGTAAATTATGGCGTACAAAGCAGGTCTTTAGTTTTCTATTTGGTTCATTTGCTTTTCTCCCCACTTCATGAACACACTGACCATAACAATTTGGCTTCTCTGTATAGCTCATCTGACTAGAGTAGAATGGGTCCCACCATGGGCCTAAGCTCCTGAATAGATTTGCACCTGCAGAATATTTTTTGGTCATACAATCATTTAAGCACAGTCCCTCAATTGCTGTGTTAAGCAACAAACCAAAGATTTTTTTTTTTTTTTCACTGTGGGACTTGGGGCTTCCCGTAACCCTGAGACCGTGCCGTTCCTAGCATGTGATAGAGTTCATTGACTTTCTGCTATGGCCCCTAGTTGGTCCCTGGAGGAGAGACTTGGCCACCACAGTGATACAGACGGGCCATTAAAATTTCCAGAATGAGGAAATGTTGGAAACAGCTCGTATGTTCAGCTGAGCATTCTTGGCAATGGAGGCAACACTCTGCTCTGGGCTTTAAAAGCTGAAAGACAACAACAAACAAATACTAGCCCAGAGGTTGGGGCCCTCTCAAGCAAAGCAAGGCAGGTACAGCGATTATAAAAAGTCTGAGGCATTGTGGCTTCTCTCTGCATTAAAGAGAAAAACCAAACCACCCTTCCATGCAAGCCACTTTCATGGAGTCAGGGAACTCTGTGTCTTTGTGTAGGATCTGGACCTCTTTGTATCTTTGACCGCCTCTCAGCACCTGAGGTTAAATAGCCCTCTGAGAGCTTGGGAAGGGAGGCCTGGAGGATTTGGAGCCGATTTGGATGGCTGCAGAGCACAGATGGCCAGTTATTGGTGTAATCTGTGTATCTGGCAGGCCTGTGCATAGAGGCGGCCTAAGCCAGAGGATTCAAGCCATAGTTCTTAAAGCAGAAAGTATGTGTGAAAAATGACATACAGGTTTTTGTGCACGGGTGCAGGGCTGTAATTGATGGTTATAAGTCAAGGTGACATGAATGGATTGATGGAGGGTTTTCCCAATATGCAATTCTGTGGAGGCTCAGAGCCACATCTGTTTTACTGATGGGGGCATTTTACAAAGTGAGTTTTAACATCATTTGCTTGGCATGCTGCTTTTGCTGTTTTACTCCTGGGACTGTGTGTTTTGGGATAAGGGAAAAAGTCCAGGTTTTAAAAAAAATGTTTGACCTGTTATTTTCCAAAGGAGAGAGAGCATGGAATGCCTTTATTCTTCTTACTGTGACTATTTGTATGGCTGAATGTTTCCCGGATTTTCTCTCCATCTATGGTGTAACTCCATATTGATACTAAAAAATGAGGCAAGATTACATCGCCTTTTCTGTATGCACAACTCTGGATCCTAATTGTGTTTCCCAGAATGGAAACTGCCACAATAATTCAATTTGGTAAATCCACTCACTTTTGTGGCCAACTACACTGAACTGCAGCTCCAATTACTGCTCACAGTGTCCTTCTGAACTAATGAACTGCTCTGGGAAGCCTGTTGAGCAGAGTTCTGATCAGTTATTGTGCGCAAATCACTTAAAAAGAAACACATCATAATGAGGCCAACACGTGTGTAGCCATCTTTCCCGCTGGACAAATTCTTTGGAGGATGAGTAAGTTTTAGGCACATAGGAGCACACTGAAGCTTTACTGTTTGTTGAATTTTTAATTTTTTAAAAAAAATGTACTTATTTTGCTGATTTTATATGTGACTTTATATGTTATATATGTTTATATATGACTTTATATGTTGGATTAATCGACATTGGGTCATAATTGCTAGCCATCTGGTGAGGGGACTCTAGCCAGCCTGAGCATGGCAAGCATTGCTCTGGCAGGCCTTGCCTTTCTTTTCCACTCCCTCTGCCTTGATAAAAACTGTTACTTTATATTCCTGAAGCTAGCCACCAACGTCTTCTCCCTTATTGGGCCACTTCCTTCTCTGGGGCTGGCTGCCAAGGTCTAGCTGTCAAAGTCTTGGAGTCTGGCAATCAAAAGCCCCCTTTGGCTCACCTAATTAACATGCCCAATTAAAATTATACGCCTCCTTGTAACACTGGATTTCCCCTTTTACCTTTATAAACTGCCATTTTTCCTATGGGCCATGTCTGTCTCCTCTCTATCCAGAGGCAGAACTCCCCCCCCCACACACACATACAACAAATACCCCTCTCCCCTCTCTCTTGCCCCTTTCCTCACCTCCCCTTTGTTCCCTTCCCTTTCTCGCTCTTTCTTTATCGTTCTTTCTCTTTCTCCCATCTTTGTCCCTTATCCCTGCCCTCTGTGTCTCTGGAGCAAATAAATGCCCTTTGCTAAGAACTTGGTCTTGGGGTATCTTGAGCCGACTCCAATGGCTCCTACAGTTCAGAGTTTAATGAGGTGGGGGTGGGGAGCTTTTGCTCTCCATCCCTGCGGTAAGGGAGGCTAAGCATGTGGTCATCAAGCAACGCTATGTAAACATCCACTTAGATCAGGGGGAAATGTACTATATCACTATTGTATCAATAAGGTTCTTCACAGTTCAAAGAAATAAAAATTCCATGTTTTTCAAAAACTCTTCTCCAACTTTTGGACTCAGACACCAGTTACCTACAGGAAGAAAAGATCTGCAGTGTCTTGAAAAAGAATCATTAATTCAACCTAGAATAATGGCATTAGAAGTTAATTTGGGGACCAGAGGGTTCCATAGTTAAAAACCCTTGCTGCACAAGCCTGATGATCTGATTTTGAATCCTGGAACCCACGGAGAAAACAGACTCCCAAAAGTTTTCTTCTCACTCCTGCATGTGTGTGCGCATGCACCCACATGCACACACGCACACACATGCACACACAAAATAATAAATAAAATTAAAGCAAATCAATAAGGTTTTTGTGCAAACATTGATGAGAAATTGCCCAATAAAGACTTTTAGCCTAGAGATTATCAAGTGCATATAGTTCTGGATTCATTAAAATTTGGTCTCACATACATACAAAAGGAGGGATGTGACAGTAAAGAGAATGTTTTTTTAGCCTCTTACCAATAAATAAACAAACAAACAAATAAATAAATAAATAAATAAATTGGGGACTGATTAGAAATCAACCCTGTATAGCTTTTTCTGAGAGTTAAAGGAGAAAATTATGTTCTGTGAGATGAATGTTACTGGATTAACAACCATATGTGCCTGATAAGGTGCGGAAATTTTCAAAGGTATTCAGACTTTGTGCCCAAATGGAGGAGAGTCTCCATGATTTAACAGTAGTACATTCTTAGCAAGAATCTGCGTGGGACCTTCCTCTGTCACATCGAAGAATCCAGAAAGAATGCCCACTGGACACTGCATTTACTTGACTGGTTAGTGATCTTGTTCTTTCTCACAGGGAGTGCGGTGCTCCTCAGCCACACAATTATTGTGTGGCTACTTCATAACCGTAATTTTGAATCATAATGTATGATTATGATTCTTATGTATGAATCATAATGTAAATATCTGATATACAGGATAGCTGCTACCGTGACTCTCAGGCTGAGAAAAAACTGCTCTCACTTCATTTCTGCTCTGCAATAAAGTTTTTTTTTTCTCTCTCTCTCTAAAGTAAAGAAATGATGATAATTTGAAATATCTTTGGAATCCCCAAAAATAAGAGCAGAAACTACTAGTAAGGGAGCTCAGATTTTAAGACACCGTTCTCAAGTATTCTCAACTCAGCTGATGAGAAGTTCATGTTTATGTCAATGAAGCTATTTGAGTTCACAGCCTTGAGGTCTTTGGCCCCAAGGATCAAGAGTGTAAATACTTCAAGGCAGCACTGTAAACTATTCACACAGGAAGTTTTGCTGTCTGTACAGTTCATTCTCCAAAATGTAAATAGATATTCACAATGCAAGTTGGCTTGCTTCAATATTAATCTGGTTTCTTTCTAGACTTTTATAACATTTAACAAAGCTGCGAGTTCCAGTTCTAGCCAAGGCTACTTTAGAGAGTACTTGCTTGTCCGTGTAATCGACATTAAATGGAAAGAGATGTCATTGTCTGCTAGAAACAGAGGTCATGGCATTTAAGTACATTCTCCCTAACCTGCTGGAGAAAGTAGAGACTTTGAATCCCAAACAGGCCCAAAAGAACACACAGTCTTTTGTTTCCTTCCAGTGCTCTTGCATATACCGAGGGAAGCCAGGTGGAGGCTTGGCTGGCCCAGCTAATTGCTTCTATCTATGACATGAGCAAACGGTGCTGTGATAATATGTTAACCCTAGATACTAGTTAAACATCACTGAAGTGTGCTTAGAAGAAATTAACATGGGAAGTAAGTTTAAAATTCACTCTCTTTTTGTTTCTTTTTTTTTTATATATAATTAATGGGAAATGAATACCTGAAAGATTTTTCAAAAGAACAGGAAGAGGAGAAAATAGTGAAATTATTACCTTAACACAAAGTTTTTTTGATATTATGTTTGAATAGAATAAATACAAAGGTAGATTTTTAAAACATTTTCCTTTTTAAAAAGATCATTATTTTTAAATTTTTGTTTTGAAAAACTATCAGGTAAGCCAATGTACTTTGGGTTTTAAGATAAAGAATTCACAATTTAAAATTTGTTCTGTATAATAGAAGTGCCACAGCTAACTATCTAGGTGAATGTGACTTTTTCTTTCTGTTATGTCAAGGCAGATGGGATGACCCTAGGCTAATGGAAACCTTCTTACTCTTGAATTACATACGTACATACTTACTCACAAGTAGTGAGTAAGTACATAGCTTTGCTGTGAGCCATGAATCAGAATTAACACATCTTGGTCTGTATAATGCCAAGAGGAACAAAATGGGTTCCTAAGTCAGCAGAAGATACTCCACATCTAAAAACGTCGGCCTTGCTTCCTTTCCATCACAGAGTATCTGATCACTTGACTATATCACAGAAGACTGTTGGTGTTTGAGCAAGGGGTTATTCTGCGTCTGGCTCAGTTAAAAATGCAGTGTTTAACATGGTTTCTATAACTGCTCCATGAATTGTCCTTATAGGGGCTTATAGGAAAAAAAAAAAAAAACTGCCAGTGGTTACACTATTGTATAAACCGGGAAGCCAAGATTTGAATCAGAAACCATGTATGTATGAATTTGTCAACAAACCGGGAGGGAGACTTATGCAACCTAGAAGAGCATTAGTGTGAGCTTCCTGCTCAAATGCCAGGAAAGGGTGAGAGGGGTGAGGAGCTGAAGAATTTCAGATAGTCTTTCCTTGCCTTTTAGTTAATTTGGTTAAGAGTTTGTCGATCTTATAGATTTTCTCAGATAATTAAGTATTTTTTCATTGATTCTTTGTAAATATTTTTTTTTCTAGTTTACTCATTTCAGCTCTGGATTTGATTGTTTTTAGGCATTTACTTTGAGTGTGATACCCTCTTTTTGTTCTAGAGCTTTCCGGTGTGCCATTAAGGGACTAGTATGAGATTTCTCCATATATATATATATATTTTTAATATAAGGACTTAGTACTATGAACTTTCCCCTTATAACTGCCTTCACTGTGTTTGGGTATGTTGTGTATTTATTTTCATGCAATTCTAGGAAGTTTTTAATTAATTTATTTTTGTCTTGACCTGGAAAAGTATCTTTTATTTCCCAGTGTAATTGCTGTCTTGGAGGCTTACTGCTTCTGTCTGCTAACCTAGGCCTAGTCCTGGAAGTTTCTAGCCTCCTTACAACCTAATGTAGGCCTTGAATGTTTTCAGGCCCTTGAGACATACTGCTGAATAAGCTCACCCTTTCTAGTTCTTTCTGAACTCTGGTTGGCTGGTTCAACTCAGCTATTCTGGCTCAAACACCTCTCCAAGCTGACAGATTCAATCTGGCTTCTTTCAGTTTCAAATTAAAGGTCAGTTAGAAATACTTTGTTTAGATAGTCAGAATGATGTAATTCTGCCCTCCCCTTGCTTTCTACACCTGGTCACCTGGTTGTTATCTAGTTGCAGTTTGCTTCCTACACCTGGTTACAGTTTTGTTACCTGATTGTTACTTGGTTGGGCTTTTCCTTATTAAAAAGCCTGCCTTAGGAGCAGACAGGCATCACAGTTTGACTCCTTAGTCCACCGTGTCCCTGACCATGGTCAGTCTTGGGGTGTTGCATTCAGTATAGTATCCATATCTAAATGAAATTGGTGTCTGAGTGGTTTGTGAGGCTATTCTTGGACTATAACAATTTAGTCCCTTGGGAATGGGGGACAGAGAGTAAGGAGAGGCCACAGGAGAAGTCTGTTACAGAGTTGGGGTTGAGGCTGGGGGATTGGTTTTGGAGATGAAGGAGAGATGAGGATCTGCATTTAGCTTGCCTGCTTCCCTGGCTGGAGTGACCTTGGGGTTTCTTTTCTTGTCATTGTAAACGTAAAGCAGAAATCCAGAAAATAAAAAAAAATTATCGTACTCAGAAGGAGATCAGTAGTTACTTGGAGCTGAGGGAGGAGAGAGAATTGGTTGCAAAAAGTTCTATGTGTTGGCGGGGTCTTTTTGGGTAATGGTAAGACTTTAAAACCTTTAAATTAACTTAAAACTCAGGAAATTTTGTGCATTTAAAGCACACAAGTCTCATAATAGTTTCAAAGTGTCTTGATGAACTCAAGAGTGAGCGAAATAGAATCTTTCCATTACAAAGGACAGTTGGAGAGAGATTTCAAACCTGTGAAATTAAAATATTTTTTTTTTATTCATAACCAAAGCTAGTATGGATGGTAGTTGATCATTTTGTCTTCCAGAAACAAAACAGTAAATGTCTGTGACAGCGCATCCTCTAAGCCACTCCACGTTCTCTCAGAAATGCCACTGTTAGGGAGCTACAGTGTACCAGGTCTCCCACCCCATTTGTCAATTAGCATACTGATTCTTAACGGACGAAAAAGAATAGAAGCACTTTACATTAATCAAACTCAGCTTCGTAGTCCATGACCTTTGCCCTCATTGATGAGAGGTTGTTCTATAAGGTATGATGGAGCACAACACTATAATTTTGTAGCTTTGAACATCAGCTGAGCCATTTGTGCTAGCCTTGACCCAGAGTGGGCCCTTAATCCTTTCCCCAAACTCCCTTCTTCCCACATTCCTTTTCTTTCACAGCCCTCCATTGCCTACAGTTAGCTTTGTCTTTTACTTCTGTGAAAATCCTGAGGCCAAGCTGCAGGAAAAATTTCATCAAGGCTCTCCTTAATCCCCCACAAGGCTTAGTGCTTCTCCACACTTCTGCACAGTCAGTTCTCTCCCTCTCTCAGTTACCTCCAATATACTCAATCTCTCTTTTTAAGTTTTACTGATGTGTATGTGTTTGAGTATTCTGCAGGTGCCCACAGAGACTTGTTTTGTATCTCCTGGAGCTGAAGTTACAGGTGACTACGCGCTTCCTAGGATGCAGGTGCTCTACTTGTCTGCAAGAACAGCAAGTGCTCCTAACAGCTGGGCTAGCTCTCCAGCCCACCATTCCCTTCTAAATCAACTCCTTTTTCTTAAGCTGCAAACATGTGGTCAGTCTTCCTTCTGGCTGTTGTTGGATCTCCCCCTCCTTCCCTGAAGTCTGCTATTGTCTGCTGCCTTTCCATGAGCTCTGTCTTCGGTAGCAAGAAGGAGCTGCTTGTTGCATAGGTTGGTTCCTCATTCCGAGTGACTTGCTCCCTCTGACGTGTGCTTAGTGTTAGTATGGGGATGAATTGAGACCATGGAGTGCTGGGTTGTATCATGTTTCTAAAGATTTTGCAACTGCCCACTGCACATTTCTACATGCATAACACATTGACAGGGAAAACCCTCTTGAATATTTTATTTCATCAAATCCAAACTACCATCAGGTATTTAAACAAACAAACAAACAAACAAACATTGTTTTATGTGCCATTTAAAATGACACCTATTTAATTAGGGTATATTCATTTTAAGGATCATGCCAAATGTTAAAATGTAGACAAGCTATGTGTGGCTATATTTACTGGACTCAGGATGCAGGGGCAAGCTGACTGCTGTGAGTTTGAGGTCAGCCTGGGCTACAGAGTGATCCAGGACAGCCCCAGCTACAATATAAGGCCCTGTCTCAAATAAAGAAAAGAGAAAAAAGAAGGGAAGAGAAAATGAACAAACAAAAGAAAAAAAGAAGGGAGTAAGGGATGAAGAGATACCTACCCCTCAAAACAAAAACAAAGCAACAACAATGTATTTGACATTCAAGAAATAGGGATTTCACCAGCAAGGCTTCAGAACAGTATTTTGAACAGCTGACAAAACATGGTCTAAGTCAGAGATGTTTGAAAATTCCTGGTCTCTTTGGGTAACTGTGGAATTCAGAAAGAGCAAGACAGTCTTTTATCAAAAATATTAGAGCAATTAAATTAAATTAAACTCTAGAAGGAAGAATAATCTCACATTGTCTTTGTTGAGACCGACAATTTGAGCAAGATATAAACAAGAAAAATCGAGGTTTACTGACGTATGCATTTTATATGTGCCTGGGAGAAATAAAGGGAATGATTTGTACCAAAGAGGTATCTTAGAATTCCAGCTTATATAGAACCTTCAAAAAGGAATAGTAAGTTTTTAGAAGTAACAAAAAAGAATGACCTGGAAAGCTTAGGAGTATCAAATGGATACATGTTTACCTGGGATGGGAAGGGAGAGAAAGGAAGGGGATGGGATGGAAGGGAAGGGAAGAGAAGAGAAGGAAGAAAGAGAAAGGGAGGAGAGGGGAGGGAAGGAAGGAAGGGAAGGGGAAGGAAGAAATAGGAAGGAAGGGAAGGGGAGGGGAGGGAAGGGAAAGGTAATAAAGGGAGAGAAGGGAAGGAAGGAAGGAAGGAAGGAAGGAAGGAAGGAAGGAAGGAAGGAAGGAAAGAAGGGAAAAGAGGTAAGAGGAAAGGGAAGGGAAGGAAAGGAAGTGGAAGGGAGGGAAGGGAAAAGAAGGGAAGAAAGGGGAGAGGAGAGAATGGAAGGGAGAAGACCAGAGGAAAGAGAAGGAAAAGGAAGGTGAGTGGAGGGGAGGGGAGGGGAGGGAAGGAGAGAGGAGAGAAGGAAAAGGAGAACTTTTTAGAAGGGTTAGAAATGCACAGGGTGCTAAAGGAGGGGGAAGGAGGATGAACAAGAGCAAGGCAAAGGGCACAATGAAACCCGTTTCTTTGCAAGAGTTGATGCAGAAACAGTTGTCTCAAATGGAGATAAGACAGTTTATTCTGGCGCCAAAAATGGGTAAACAAGGCCCTGGAACATAGATAGAGGTTGCTCCCAAGCCCATGCTTCAAGGCAGTGTTTCATAAGGTTTTTATATTAACAGAGCAAAGGAAGTAATAAATTGTGATTGTTTTAAAATACATTGATGGGAAGATCAGACGGGCAGGTGACAACAAACCTGGGAATTCCGTAGTAGGCCTTGGATGTCATTTGATGACTTTCTTAGCCTTTGGACTGATAAAGATGGGATCTGTTTAAACATTCCAAGAAGACCTTACCTGACAGTCTCCAGGTTGTCGGGTAGATAGAAAAGTTGGTACAAAATGGCTTTTATAGGGCTAAAGGCTGATATCCCCCCCCCCCCGTCCCCATAATTTGGTTATCAACCTGTAACACTGAAACTCTCCACAATTACGGAAGCTTTCTACAGTCAGCTTACAGAATCTCTACCACACAGGAGGCACCCCTACTCCAGCCCCCACGTAGAACTTCAGTTCACATACGCTGAGTTACAGAACAAACAAGACAACCACTGCTACCATCACCAAAATACCAAAAGTGAGTTAAAAACCACTGTGACTGTAGATTCCTCTAGCACTCCCTCCAAGCTCCTATGAATCTAAAACTGTGTACAGTAGTTTGAACTTAGTTCTTCCTGGTAGACAGGAGGGGCAGAATCATTGTAGAACTTGGGAGGCAGAGGCAGGAGAATCACTAAGTTTGAGGCCAGATTGGGTTACACAGTGAGTTTCAGGCCCAGTCGCAGACAGGACTATTGTAGCTAGCGTCATTTTCACAGTGGTATTTAAGTGCCTCATGATCTCTAATATTGTCCTAATTCTTTCATGGGTGTCTGGGGATGATGACTTGAGTCACAGCTTGAGGTGGTGACATGGAAAGGGAGTTGCTACGCATATCTAATTGATAGAGGCCAGGAATGCCGCTTTCCACAGCGAGTCCACTTGCAAAGCATCATTTAGCCCCCAACGGCACGAGCAGTGAAGTTGAGAAACTTGGGAGAATTCCAGGAAAACATTAATAATCCCATTATTGTAACCCCACTCCTAATTGTCCTGTGTTCTTAGTGTGTGAAGTTCTTGCCTTTGAAATTTAGCAGTAAAAAGAATCAGAATGTGAATCTGTTCTCCTTGCTTGCTCTGCATCTAGTCCAGCCATGATCACGGCACCCAGCACCACACGCCATATTGTGTCAAAGAAACACCGCTGGCTCATTTTATATCCACATCTCCAAATGCATGTACACCACTGTATGTAAATCTCCAACAATTCATTCAGTCAGTGCAGGAAAGTGCAAAATCTTGCCAGCTTCCCTTCCTAGCTTTTATTAGGAGCCTGTTTCCATGCTGGTACTGCTTCTTAACCCTTTAAACCTCATCAGCATGTAATGCAACATCTCTCCCTGCTCTGTGATCAAATGGAATAAGGGAGTCCCTCTTACACACCTCAACACCTTAATTGTGTACCTCACTCTACATAGCCAGAATGAACCATATAGCCCAGCTATTTCCAGCATTAAAAAAAAAAAATGGTCCTGTACTCTAGTAGTAATTTTGTGAAAATTTTAATTTATGACTTTTTAAAGACAAAGTAATAAGATGAAATGAGCAAAGAAATTATTTTAAGAATTGGTACATTATCTCACTTCCACGAGGTCATGGGAAGGAATGAAAACTAGAAAGAAAGAAACAGAGACAGAGAAGACAGACATGGAAACTATTTTTTTCAATCAACATTTCTTCCACAGATGTTCAAGATAATCAGCTATATCCTCACTCTGCCCCTGAAGCCCTGACTTTGTCCACAGTTTGCGGCTTACTCCTATATTTCTCTGTCACTCTGTCAGATAGAAATTGCCACCAAACTAAACTTTTTATCCTTATGCCTATTAGACCCAAAGTAGGTCCTCCTTACAGCGTGTTGTATGCTGAACTAAATCATGTGTGAAAATGACCTTTTATTGACTTGAGTGAGAACCTTATATAAACAGCTGAAGGTTGATTTCAACCACATGCTGCCAAGACAGCTCTCTGCCCCATCTGTTGGATGCACATACCATTAAAACTTTTATTAGCCTTAGAAATAGAGAACTCAGTTTATACTGTGGACTAAAAACCTACAATAATCCTTAAAAGCAGTCTACCACCCCTGGTAACTACTGAATCTGAGCAAATGTTGAATAATGAGGTTGGCATCAATATCAAAATACAAATGAAGGCACCAAAACATGTTATTTTGAAAATTTATATTTTAAAATAAGAATGTTCCTACTGTTCCTCCCCAAAGTGAACATTACTAAAATATAAATCTTGAAATTTCCTTATGATGTTTATTCTTATTTGATATTCTAAAATGTGTGTCAAATGAGACAATGTTTTAGTTAGGCAGGAAGAATAAGTTCAATAGCTTTACTGGGGTTTTATGGTAGCAATCAAGAAGTTGAAACTATAGTTCATACTTAAATATTTCTAAAATAATGCAGCTTAAGTGTTCTCACCATAAAACATTATATGAGATAACCCATAGGTTAAATGACTTGATTTAATCATTTCACAAAGTTCTTCTATCAAAAGATCATGCTGTATATGTAAATATATATGCACATACGTAATTCTCTTTTGTCAATCAAAACTAAGCAAAGGAGAAAATTCCTCATAATCATGTGAAAAACATAATTTTTATTTACAAAAATATTTATGTGTGTCTGCCATGTATAGGTGCCCAGGGAAGCCAGAGGTGTCAGATTCCCTGGAGCTGGAGTTACAAGTGGTTGTGGACCACCACGTGGATGCTAGGAATAGATCTCCCCACCCCTTTTTCTGGAAGAGCACCCCATGTCCTTAACCACCGAGCAACCTCTCCTTCCATCCCCAGATTGGTTTTATTTTTTTCACTTTTGTATGTTGATGACTGTATGGGTTTGTGCATGCATTTGTGGCTGCCTGCAGAAGCCAGAAGGTGTCAGAGGCCCTGAAGCTGGAGTTACAGAAGACTGTGAGTTGCTGGCCATGGATGCTGGGAATTGACTGAACTTTGATCCTCTGCAGTGTTTTTATCATTGAGTCAACTCCTCAACCCCTGAAAACATAATTTTCTTAAAGAAACCACTATGAAGTAAAGACATGACATTAAGAGCTATCATCAGAAGAAATCAAGAGCATCCTTAGAAAAGTTGCAAGCGGCTTAACTATTATCAGTCATTAGATATTTTATCAGATGGAAATTAAAAAAATGAAAGTCAAACACGGCTTTTTATACTTCTGCTTACAATTACACATTAGCTAATTTATCCCTTTGTGAATGAAATCTTAATACCTGAAGAGATGTTGCGCTTTGAGACATGAGGACATGCCGGCTTTTCTTCTGTTGTGGATTATTTTTATTAAAGCAAAAAGACTCACAACTAAAACATATGCTTTTATTGAATTCTATTTCCCCCCTGAAGAAGGACAGCATGAATGAACACTCAGCTAACATTTGCCATAAGCCCAGCAATAAAAGACGATGGCTGGTACATTCGTGCCCAGCCAGTGTCCTGTGGGCTGTCATTAAAGGCAGCAGATGGCATACCTAAATTTAATTTGCTATTTGATTTATCGTTGTGTTACCGCTCTGAATGTTTGTCTAATGCTGTTAGGAAACACAAGCCCATGCTTTGAGGAGGTTTATCATGTAACCCGATGCACAAACATCAATC
This sequence comes from Psammomys obesus, assembly GCF_907164565.1. Classification (NCBI taxonomy): domain Eukaryota; kingdom Metazoa; phylum Chordata; class Mammalia; order Rodentia; family Muridae; genus Psammomys; species Psammomys obesus. Next base: position 3,216,969 of record NW_026594462.1, read on the forward strand.
TAGAGAATGGAAGCCATGCCCCGTCTACCACAACACTAGCCTTTGAATAAGTGGGGCTTGTCAGCCCCTAATGCTCTGTATTAGATGACGTGCATGTGATTTTACAACACGTGGCAGGAGAGCAATGCCAGATACTATCAAAAAGAGGAATTTGGCTTCAATTTTGTTGTTTTGATTTGCAACTGGAGATTTTTTTTTCTTTGTGTTTCAGCCTTTAGTCTATGCCTTCCCTGAGAATATTTATATTTCGCTTAAGTGTTATCATTTTCTTGTGGGTTTTTCTATTGAGTGGTGTGTGCCTTGGACTACCCATTGGTGTGTATCTGATTAGCTTCACAGAAATTCTGGGCCACTGCATTCTCAAGTGAACATGTCTTAAGTTTGTGTTTCGGGAGCTAGCATGTAACTCCCAATGATACCGTGTTTAATGATTTGTTTCTGAGTTAGCCAGTGCCGAGGATTAATATACAGTGCTTCAAAATTTGGTCACTAATTGTGAGGCAAGCACCCTATTCTTGTATTGACCAAGATACAAATGTAAAAGGGAACGTTTAGCTTTTCAATCCCAGACAAAGTGTCAATTTAGCAGTTTAATCCTCAAGAGTATTTTGAAGGGTTTATTATTTTGAAGCAAGCTATCCTAGTTGGCTTTTTGATGCTGTAATAAAATCTGTCCAAAATTAACTCGGGGAAAAATATTTAGTTCATCTTACAAATAACGACCAATAACTGAGGAAAACTAAGACAGAAAGTCTCGGCAGGAGCTTGAGGCAGAAACCATGAAAGGACGACATTACAGTGGCTGGCTTCCTCAGACTTTCTCAGCTACCTTTCTTATATAGCCCATTCCCTCCTATACAGAGTTGGCACCACCACATTGGACTAGGCCTTTCCACATCAACTATCACTCAAGAAAATGCCCCACAGATGTGTACATAGGTCGGCCTGATGGAGGCAGTTCCTCACCCGAGATTCCCTCTTCCCAAGTGACTCTAGGTTTGTATCAACTTGACAAAACTAGCCAGCACAACCTACCACTTATCAGCCTGACACATAAATACATTGCTGTTAAAACATAACCTCTCCTATTTTTGGTCCCCAAGATCCTATGTTAACATCATGTAATAAAGCACAGTCCACCTTTTTAAAAGTTCTACAGTATTTTAAAAATTCCAAAGATTTAAAAGTCCAAGTTCTCTTTTAAAAAAAAAATCCAAAGTCTCTTAAACTGGGTATCGTGAAATCCAAATTAAGTTTTATAATTTTTTTTCAGAAACCAATCATGACATAGTTACAATCAGACCAGAATGCAAAACACAAAAGTGTAAAATAGCTTAGTGTTTGGCATCTGGGACTCACTCATGGACTTCTGGGCTCCAAAGGACAGCCCTGCCCACAGTGGACTGAGTCCTCCTATATTAAATATCAATCAAAAGAATTATTCACAGGACACAGCCATAGGACAGCTGGCTACAGGCAATTTCTCCAGTTGAGATTTCTTCCTGCATGTGTCTGTGTCTGTGTCAGGTCAACAAAAACTGATCAGCACACATAAAAATGTAAGACAAACCGTATAACATTTAACTTTCCTTACATTATTTTCCTCACAAGAGTTGAAATGCCAAGTCCCAGTGATCATGCTGTTGAACACTCACATGGTACCTGATCATCATTCCAGGAGAACCTAATGTCCAGCTGTTTCCCCTGTGTCTGTCACCCAGTATGGTCATCACAGGGTTTAGTCTAAAATTTCTTAGAGCTTACTGAAAAGAAACATGAGAGGCTCAATGATTTAGGCTCTGGGAGCATAAGAAAAAAATCAACCTGGTTGGTAGAACCAGATTACCAAATAACAACATCAGCTGTCTTACCCTGTGCCTGGAGAGCAGCCTTCCAAATAACTTCAGGAATGAATTGGAATTGAACTGGAGCCTGGCCAAGAAGAATACAGACATTTTTGAAGATTCCTATCATGTATTTTCAGAAATAGCATCAATGAAATTGTTTTCATGCTTGAGCTCCTACCCAGATAGCATTTATTTAATGTTGTTAACATTTATTTATTAAAATTCTAACCTTTTCTCAAAAGGTTTCTTTTGGAGAGGGGAGGGAGTATGGTGGAGGAGGGAATAGAGAGATGGCTCAGCAGTACAGAGCACTTGCTGTTCTTGCAGAGGACCCATGTTCAGCTCCCAGAACCTACCTGGTAGCTAGTGACCACCTATGATTCAAGTTCCAGGGGATCTCATGCCTTTTTCTGGGCTCTCCAGGCTCTAGGCACACACATGGTACACATACAGACATGCAGGCAAAATACTTATGCATATTAAATAAGAATAATAAGTATTTTTTAAAAGAAGTTTAAGGTGATTCAAATATAAGAAATGTTTGAAGAGATATGGAGAGAGTGGGCAGCCTTGTCTTGTCCCTGATTTCAGTGGAAATTATTTAAGTTTCTCTCCATTGAGTTTGGTATTGGCTATAGGCTTGCTGTACATTGCCTTTACTGTGTTCACGTATGTGCCATGTATCCCTGATTTCTCCAAGACTTTAAACATGAATGGATATTGAATTTTGTCAAATGCCTTTTCAGCATCTAAGGAGATGATCATGTGGTTTTTCTCCTTCAGTTTGTTTCTGTGGTGGATCACATTGATGGATTTCCGTATATTGAACCACCCCTGCATGCCTGGGATGAAGCCTACTTGGTCGTAGTGGATGATATCTTTGATGTGTTCTTGGATTCGATTTGCAAGTATTTTGTTGAGTATTTTTGCATTGATATTCATGAGGGAGATTGTCCTGAAATTCTCTTTCTTTGTTGGGTCTTTGTGAGGTTTAGGTACCAAGGTGGCTGTGGCTTCATAGAATGAGTTTGGTATGTTCCTTCTGTTTCTATTTTGTGGAATAGTTTGAAGAGTATTGGTGTTAGCTCTTCTTTGAAGGTCTGGTAGTATTTTGCACTGAAACCATCTGGCCCTGGGCTTTTTTTGCAAGGTAGACTTTTGGTGACAGTTTCTATTTCCTTAGGGGATATAGAACTATTTAATTGGTTTACCTGGTCTTGATTCAGCTTTGGCATGTAGAATCGGTCAAGAAAATTTATCTCTTCAACATTGTTCTTAAAGTCCTTGCTAGAGCAATAAGACAATTGAAGGAGATCAAGGGGATGCAAATTGGAAAGGAAGAAGTCAAAGTATCACTATTTGCAGACGATATGATAATATACCTAAGTGACCCCAAAAATTCTACCAGGGAACTCCTACAGCTGATTAACACCTTCAGCAAAGTGGCCGGATACAAAATTAACTCAAAAAAATAATTAGCCCTCCTGTATACAAAAGACAAAAGGGCAGAGAAAGAAATTAGGGAAACAGCACCCTTCACAATAGCCACAAATGACATAAAGTACCTTGGTGTGAACCTAACCAAGCAAGTCAGACACGTGCATGAAAAAAATTTCCAGTTTCTGAAGAAAGAATTAGAAGAACATATCAGAAGATGGAAAGAACTCCCATACTCATGGCTTGGCAGGATTAATATAGTAAAAATGGCCATCTTACCAAAAGCAATCTACAATGCAATTTCCATCAAATTACCAACACAATTCTTTTCAGACCTTGAAAGAAAAATTCTCATCTTCATATGGAACAACAAGAAACCCAGAATTGCTAAAACAATTCTCTACAGTAAAAGATCTTCAGGAGGTATCTCCATCCCTGATCTCAAGCTGTACTATAGAGCAACAATACTAAAAACTGCATGGTACTGGCATATAAATAGACTGGTGGATCAATGGAATCAAATAGAAGACCCTGACATCAATCCACACACTTATGGACACTTGATTTTTGACAAATATGCCAAAACCATTCAAAGGAAAAAAGACAGTATCAACAAATGGTGCTGGTCTAACTGGATGTCTACATGTAGAAAAATGCAAATAGATCCATGGTTATCACCCTGCACAAAACTAAAGTCCAAGTGGATCAAAGACCTCAACATAAAACCAGACACACTAAACCGCTTAGAAGAAAAAGTGGGGAAGAGTCTTGAATTCGTTGACACAGGAGACAACTTCCTGAATAGAACACCAACAGCACAGGCTCTGAGAGCAACAATCAATAAATGGGACCTCATGAAACTGAAAAGCTTCTGTAAAGCAAAGGACACTGTTGTCAGAACAAAACGACAGCCTACAGATTGGGAAAGTGTCGGGAGCCGCTCCCGCCATTACAAGATGGCGCCGGCTTCCTGCT